>NW_027507686.1:90483012-90755512 GCF_037356315.1 Lithobates pipiens
GTGACGGCCTGGCTTCTGACGTGTCATCCAGAAAACGCAGCCTGTCATAATACCACAGCTTAGGTACATAGACCTGACCTGCTGCTGATCCTGATGTTTGGGACTGTAGGATCTTTCTTTGCTCCCGCCTATACACGCTACGCAGGTTCTTAATTTTGGCGTTCACAAAGTCAGTGTCTGCCTGGGGGACTCGGGTTTTCACAAACGCCAAAACTGTCTCCAGTGTCTTCTTCCGGGCAGCACAGCTTGGATATTGGGGGTGTTTTGTATCCCACAGATTGCTGTGCGACTCCACTAAATCGAGAAATGTTGAGAGGAAGGCCTCCTCCTTAAAGGGGTCTGCAGTATACCTTTGCATTTTCTGAAAAAATAAAAAAAATAAAAAAATAATAAAAAAAAAAGTCAGACCAAATGCACACTATATTGTGACAATGTAGGCGAGACACACACTACTACACACGCTACCCCCCACACACACACTACCCCCCCCCACATACACACACACACACACTACCCCCCCCCCCCCCCCCACACACACACACACACACACACACTACCCCTCCCACACACACACTACCCCTCCCACACACACAAACACTCCCCCCCCCACACACACACACACTCTACACACACTACTGCCCCATACACATACACACACACACACACTACCCCCCCCCCCCACACACACACACACACACACACACACTACACACACTACAGCCACACACACACACACACACACACACACACACACACACACTCTACACACACTACTGCCCCATACACATACACACACACACACACACACACTAACACACACACACACACTACTGCCCCATACACACACACACACACACACACACACTGCCCCTCCCACACACACAAACACTCTACACACACTACTGCCCCATACACACACACACACACACTACCCCCACCCCCCTATACACCCACCTCCACCCCCACACTACCACACAAAACACCAAGCCCACTCAACCACCAACCCACATAAAAATCAATTAAACACCAATAAGATTAAATTTCAATATACACATTCCTAACGCAGGCTTAAAATCAAAATAAAATAAAACGATAACTATCTTACCGTCGCGTGTAGCACTCGCTGCTTCCGTTCGGACAAGCGTACGGCCTCGCGGTAACGCTTTATATACAGCGCATGCGCTCAGGCTCCGCCTGCGTCGCCCGCCCCTGACGTTCCTTGCGACCGTGTTTCCCCGCCCCTTTTACCCTCGTTCCGCTGTGGGTGAATGAGAGGAGAAAATGGCGGACGCAAATTCTAGGAGCAGCGTGAGCAGCGAGGAGGAAAGCCATGGGCCCCATGCTTCAGGAGCAAGGAGGAGATATAAGGCCACCAATATGGCCTTTGAAGAGATGGTGGAGATGGTGGCTATCTTAAAAAGGGAGGATTATGATGGGGAACATGGCCCTTACCCAAAACCTAATGTCCGGAAAAGCGCCATCTTGGATGAGGTAGTCACAGCCTTGGAGACGAAATTTGGGGTACGAAGAGGCAAGGACCAGCTCCGGAAACGATGGTCGGACATCAAGTCCAGGGAGCCGGACCAATATTACCGCATCAAAAAGGTCCTGAAAAAAAGTGAGTAAACTCCGCGTTTCTCGTGACTGTCGGACATAATCGTTCGTGTAGGCATTGAAAATCTGGCGGATTTGATCGTAATCGCTCGTGTAGATAGTGTATGTAAATCTGGCGGATTTTATCGTAATCGTTCGTGTAGGTAGTGTATGAAAACTGGCGGATTTGATCGTAATCGTTCGTGTAGGCGGTGTATGTAAATCTGGCGGATTAGATGGTAATCGTTCGTGTAGGTAGTTTATGTAAATCTGGCGGATTTGATCGTTCGTGTAGTTAATAGTTCTTGAAATGAGCGCATATGGTTGTTCGTATATGTGGGCGTAAATAGCATGAATTTGTGTATGGTGTAAATTTATCTGGTGTTGGATTAGATTTTAATTAGTTATTATTTTTTTGGTATTGTTCATGATAAACTGAATTGTCACGCTCAGTTTATAGGATATAAATTTTTACTAAAGTTTCATAAATGTATTCAGTGCAATCTAGACTCAATTAAAAAAATCAGATAGATAGATAAAATGCTGGTTCAACATCTGGACTAGGAAACTTTTATAAGTGTAGTTTGGGCCATCATAGAACATTTTTGACATAATCACACACAGGTACTCCAGGCGATGATTCGAGTGTGTCCGTCTGTGAAACTTGGACAAAAGATATACAGTATCACAGTTTGGTTAAAGGCTAGGTTCACATTGCTGCAATGTACGAGATCAAATGTGATTTGCACCGCACTGCAGTGCAAATCACATGTGATCTCTGTGTGATGCGATTTCAGCCATGCATATAGTATGGCTGAATTTGCATCGCATCTGGCCCAAACTTGTACATGGCCCTTTTTTTAGTCCACAGCCGAATCGGATCACATGGGTGTTCACACCATGTGGTCCGATTCCTGTCCGAGTTTAAAGATTGCACTGTGAAATGAGAACTAATTTGTAGGTGTCAATAAAACTTTACACTGATACTCCCAGCAGGTCACATAGGACAGTGCGAACTGTGCATGCGATGCGTGAAACCACAGTAGATTTGCAGCGTTCACACATCGCAGCAGTCTGAACACAGCCTAACTAAAAAAAAGTCATTTTAAGGATGTATTAAACTAGGATCTTGTAATAACCAGCTAATAATTTTACAACACTTCAAACCAATGTTTCATATTCAAATTTCTGAACTCAAATATCACTATGCTTAAAAGTATTTTTATTTATTTTTTTTCATTCTCATAGGGGAACAAAGACTCAGACAAGAGGCGGAGCAGCCCAGGACCCCCCGACCTCGCCAGCCTGATTGGGCACTTAGCCCCAGCCCCGCATCAGTATTGGAGCTGCCCAGCCCAGTGTCCTCGAGGGAGCAGCCAAGCTCGGTATCCTCCGCTGGACCAAGCTCTGTAGCTCCACTGGATGAGCCCAGCCCAGGGCTAGATGTGGAGGAGGAAGAGCAGGTGGAGTTACACACCCCACAAAGTGAAAGTGAGTGTCTGACAACCCAGCTTAAGGTAAACAATTAATGGCTGTATATTTTAACCAATTTTTTATGTACACATGTTTTTAGGTGATGATCTGGTTGTGGTTGGAGAAGCCGCGGAGCCATTTTCCACGGACAGTGCCCAGAGGCTAATTGGTGACATCATGGCCTGGAATGGGCAGATTGACCATATGGAGAACCAGATTCTCAACATACAAAGAGAACTGATTACTATGAGGCAGGGAATGAAGAACATGATCGATGTTTTAGGGAGAATCTAAGCCCCTTTTCCCTAAAACCCAATCGATCATGTTCTTCATTCCCTTGGAACAACGTTTTTAATGTTTTAAAAACATAGTTTTTAGAGGCCAAATTTTGAAGATGCACACGGTGTGTCAACATGTGCTATGTGCCATTAGAGGATCGCAATGGACGCATTTGGTGTTTGCAAACCCTTCCTCATTCTAGTATGTGAGAGGAAGGGATTGCACACACAAAACACGTCCATTGATCACTCATGATGGTACATAGCACATGTTGACATTACCCATTTTTGGTGTGCATCTTCAAAATTTGGCTTTACCCCTTGTTTTATGTAAATAGTTAAAAATCGGATTTTATTTGTTTAGTTTTGTGATAATTGTATTTTTGATATATCTATATATTTCTATGTTTACCAAAAAAGAAAAAAAACAAAAAACAAAAACGAATTTCTAAAAAAAAAAAAAAAAAAAAACAATTTCCCCCAAAAAAAAAGAATTAAAAAAAAAAAAAAAAAACACAAAAAAACTAAAAAAGATCTAAATAAGAGGCACTGGTTGGAATGTGCACTATTAAAAAATCAAAAAAAAAATGTGTGTGTCTACTTCTTTCAATACTCAATACCAGTTTGGGAAGTCATTTTGTGTTTTCTGTCACAAAGGGCCTTATTTCCTATTGTCAAAAACCACTTTGCTATACAAATGCACTAGGACAGGAATATGCAATTAGTGGAAATCCAGCTGTTGCAGAACTACAAGTCCCATGAAGCATAGCAAGACTGACAGCCACAAGCATGAGACCCAGAGGCATGATTGACTTGTAGTTTTGCACCAGCCGGAGGTTGGCCAATTGCATATACCTGAATTAGGACAATGTAGGATACAAGCAACGTGAAAAGCAAACAAGAACCAAACTTCAAAATTTGAACAGACAAGACATATTTCAAGAAAAAGAATTTTTTATTGGTCAGCTGGCATTGGAATAGCCCCCCTACCATTAAAATAGCTTACATAGCGGTCACGCACCTCACGTGCTGTTTGGGGGGCTAAGCCAGGAAGGGCATGATCCAGCCCTGTCAGTTCTGGAAGCCTGAGTCCGGCCTCAGGCCCAATAGGCTGCAGGTACTGGTTACCTGAAAATTTCCTTAGAAAATTGTGCAGAATGCAGCAGCACAGAATAACATAGTTCAGTTTATATTCTGCCAGGTTGATGGCTGTCAGTAACAGACGGAACCGGCTGGCCATAATGCCAAAGGCACTCTCCACAACCCTTCTTGCTCTGGCCAGCCGGTAATTAAAAATCCTCCTCTCCGGGGTGAGGGTCCTTTGGGGGAAGGGTCTCATGAGATGTTCACTCAGACCGAACGCTTCATCAGCCAGAAAAACAAACGGGAGCCCCTCCACATTCTCGGCATCTGGTGGCAAGTCCAGGCCACCAGTGGTAAGACGGTGGCAGAACTCGGTCTGCCTAAAGACTCCTCCGTCAGACATCCGGCTGTTCTTCCCCACATCCACATAAAGAAAGTCACATTGTGCCGACACCACCGCCATTAGCACCACACTATGGAACCCCTTATAATTCCAATAGTAGGACCCCGAATGGGGTGGGGGCACAATCCTCACATGTTTCCCGTCGATGGCCCCTCCGCAGTTGGGGAAGTCCCAACGGGCAGCGAACTGGGAAGCCACAGTCTGCCATTCCTGTGGCGTTGAAGGAAGCTGGGGAGTCAAACACATGAAACAAAAAAAAATTTGTCATTAAATAAAAACAATTCATAACAAATAAAATTCAAAAACATTTTGGAACAACAGTTAAACAGAAATATTGCAAATTTGTTTTCTGCCAAAAAAAAAAGTAGGCGGACCAATTCACAGATTAATCAGCCCTCTGATGGACCAGGGGACATAAATTAGGTGGGTAAGTGGGGTGGGGGGGACTAATTACTAAGTATACAACACCTGCAACCAATTTGAGTGGGGTGGGGGGGGCTAATTACTAAGTATACAACACCTGCAACCAATTTGAGTGGGGTGGGGGGGACTAATTACTAAGTATACAACACCTGCAACCAATTTGAGTGGGGTGGGGGGGACTAATTACTAAGTATACAACACCTGCAACCAATTTGAGTGGGGTGGGGGGGACTAATTACTAAGTATACAACACCTGCAACCAATTTGAGTGGGGGGAATAATTAATGAGTTGACAATCCATATCTATATCTCTATATATCTCTATATATCTCTATATATCTCTATATATCTCTATATCTCTATATATCTCTATATCTCTATATATCTCTATATATCTCTATATCTCTATATATCTCTATATATCTCTATATATCTCTATATCTCTATATATCTCTATATCTCTATATATCTATATATCTCTATATATATATCTATATATCTATATATCTCTATATCTATATATCTCTATATATCTCTATATATCTCTATATATATCTCTATATATATCTCTATCTATATATCTCTATATCTCTATATATCTCTATATATCTCTATATCTATATCTCTCTCTCTCTCTCTCTCTCTCCACACACAGGGTGTATACACAAAAAAGGTAAAAAGCTAAAAAAAATGACACAAAAAAAAAAAAAAAAACATTTAAAGAAAAAAAAAAAAAAATGCATGCATTCATATAAAGGGGACATTCACATCATATTCCTGTCATGGATATTAAAAGTCATGATGAAATGAATACAAACATACAATGCATATAATGCATATAATGCAATATTAAAAGAACAAACTTACCTTCATATATTCCTTCTGCAGGACCCGAATAATGGCAGAACAGGTCTCTGGAATAATGATCCCCAGAGCCTGGGGGGAGATGCCTGTCGAGAACTTGAGGTCCTGAAGGCTTCTCCCTGTCGCCAAGTAGCGCAACGTGGCGACGAGCCTCTGCTCCGGAGTGATGGCTTGCCGCATGCAGGTATCCTGCCTGCTGATATAAGGGGTCAGCAAAGCCAGCAGACGGTGAAAAACGGGGTCCGTCATCCTGAGATAATTCCTGAAATCATCAGGATTATTCTCACGGATCTCACGGAGTAAAGACATATGCGAGAATTGGTCACGCTGGCGCAACCAATTCTTTGTCCATGAACTCCTCCTCACCCTGTTCACAGACTGGGCTTGGGTCAAAGTATTAACCCCAACACCAAGCCCCCATATAGCACGAACTCGTTCCCGAGTATGTCCACACTCCATGGCTTTGAAACGGTCGGCTGGACAGACAAGCTCAACTGAACGCACTGAAGAACAGCCAGACCTATGAAGAACGACCTCAAACCCAGAAACGAGCGGACCAGAAGCGCCTAATAACAGGTACAACTGATCCACGCGTACCGAAAGACAGATACAAACCTCACAGGTAGACTGCGCCGCAGCGAACGGACAAATTAAGCTGAAGTCTGAAAAGCGCGAATCGTCTCTAACCAAACTTCTACTAACGCAAAGTCAGCAGAAGGAGCCCAAAGGGTGCTTTGCTGTGTCTTGGACCTCCTATTTCTAGTCCCGTCGTACGTGTGGCCAAGTCCGTCCATGCTAATTTTGAGCGGACTGTCCGCTGAAACTGTTTGACGAACAGAGTTGAGCGAACAGTCCCCGCGTGTGTACGCGGCCTTACATGAACGTTTCTAGAGTTCCAGTAGTAGTAGAATTAGTAAAGTCCATTCACTTAGTGGAAAATAGCTGGACAGAGTTCTTCAGGACCACCAGCCGATGTCCCCTTTAACCACTTCAATACAGGGCACCTCCACCCTTCCTGCCCAGGACAATTTTCAGCTTTCAGTGCTGTCACAATTGGAATGACAATTGCGATGCCATGCAACACTGTACCGAAACTAAATTTTTGTATTTTTTTTACCACAAATAGAGCTTTCTTTTGTTAGTATTTGATCATCTCTGGGTTTTTATTTTTTGCTAAACAAACTAAAAAAGACCGATTTTTTTTTTCTCCTTTACTGATAGTTGCATAGTTAGTAAGGTTGAATAAAGACACCAGTCCATCCAGTTCAACCTGAGTGAGTGTCTACAATTTCCCCCCCTGTACATTGTACACTCACATCAGTCCCTACCCTCAAGGAGCACACAATCCAAGGTCCCCATTCACATACTAGGGCCAATTTTGGACAGAAGCCAATTAACTTACCTGGATGTCTTTGGAGTGTGAGAGGAAACCGGAGTCCTTGGAGGAAACCCACACAGGCACAGGGAGAGCATGCAAACTCCAGGCAGGTAGTGTTGTGGTTGGGATTCGAACCAGCAACCCTCTTTACTGCTATGTGAGAGTGCTACCCACTACACCACTGTGCCGCCCAATGATGAGGTGGCACTGATGAGGTGGCACTGATGAGGTGGCACTGATGAGAAGGCACTAATATTTAGAATTGATGGGCACTGATATGCAGCACTGATTGGCAGCACTGATGGGCTCTAATAGATGGCACTGATCGGCACTAGTAGATGGCACTGATGGGCAGCACTGATGAGGTACTGACAGTCATTACTGATGGGCACTGATTGGCTTCTGTGAAGGTCACTGACAAGTGTTACTGATGGGAACTGGTTGGCACTTTGGGCACTAATTGTCATTTTGGTGGACACTGGGATTTTAGTGGGCATTGATTGACATTGCGGTGGGCACCTCTGATGGAGGCTGTGCACCGATTATCAGCACACCCCCCCCCCCCCCCCCCCAAACAGGAGAGCTCTCCCTGTCAGTGTGAACCGAGCTGGTTACCACTGTGATTTTTAACAGCTGATCAGGTGGTAAAGAGCCTACATCATAGGCTCTTTACCATGATCAGAGTGACACACTGCATCACCGATCGCCACTCTGCTTGCCCCTGCACAAGCGGCTTATCCTGCTGGATGTCCAGTCAAGATAACGGAATGAGATTGCAGATGTCAATTCACAATGAGGCGGGCGTGAAGTGGTTAAACAGACTGACAGCTGAATATAACTATGCACCAAATGGGTAGCTAGAGCACAAGGTCCCCTAGATCCAGCAATGTCTGTTCTCACAAAGCCCAAGGACAAATACAGTGGTGTGAAAAAGTGTTTGCCCCCTTCCTCATTTCCTGTTCCTTTGCATGTTTGTCACACTTAAGTGTTTCGGAACATCAAACCAATTTAAACAATAGTCAAGGACAACACAAGTAAACACAAAATGCAATTTGTAAATGAAGGTGTTTATTATTAAAGGTGAAAAAAAATCCAAACCATCATGGCCCTGTGTGAAAAAGTGATTGCCCCCCTTGTTAAAACATACTATAACTGTGGTTGTCCACACCTGAGTTCAATTTCTCTAGCCACACCCAGGCCTGATTATTGCCACACCTCTTCACAATCAAGGCATCACTTAAATAGGAGCTGCTTGACACAGTAAGGTCCCCCAGAAGATCCTTAAAAGCTACACATCATGCCGAGACCCAAAGAAATTCAGGAACAATTGAGAAAGAAAGTAATTGAGATCTATCAGTCTGGAAAGGGTTATAAAGCCATTTCCAAAGCTTTGGGAATCCAGCGAACCACAGTGAGAGCCATTATCCACAAATGGCGAAGACATGGAACAGTGGTGAACCTTCCCAGGAGTGGCCGGCCGCCCAAAATTACCCCAAGAGCGCAGCGACGACTCATCCAAGAGGTCACAAAAGACCCCACAACAACGTCCAAGGAACTGCAGGCCTCACTTGCGTCAGTTAAGGTCAGCATTCATGCCTCCACCATCAGGAAAAGACTGGGCAAAAATGGCCTGCATGGCAGAGTTCCAAGGAGAAAACCACTGCTGAGCAAAAAGAACATCAAAGCTCGTCTCAATTTCTCCACAACACATCTTGATGATCCCCAAGACTTTTGGGACAACATTCTGTGGACCGATGAGACAAAAGTGGAACTCTTTGGAAGGTGTGTGTCCAAGTATATCTGGCGTAGAAGGAACACTGCATTTCATAAAAAGAACATTATACCAACAGTAAAATATGGTGGTGGTAGTGTGATGGTCTGGGGCTGTTTTGCTGCTTCGGGACCTGGAAGACTTGCCGTGATAAAAGGAACTATGAATTCTGCTGTCTACCAAGAGATCCTGAAGGAGAATGTCCGACCATCTGTTCGTGTACTCAAGCTGAAACGAACTTGGGTTCTGCAGCAGGACAATGATCCTAAACACACCAGCAAGTCCACCACCGAATGGCTGAAGAAAAGCAAAATGAAGACTTTGGAGTGGCCTAGCCAAAGTCCTGACCTGAATCCTATTGAGATGTTGTGGTATGACCTTAAAAAGGCCGTTCATGCTCGAAAACCCTGTAATGTAACTGAATTAGGACAATTCTGCAAAGATGAGTGGGCCAAAATTCCTCCAGGACGCTGTAAAAGCCTCATTGCACGTTATCGCAAACGCTTGGTTGCAGTTGTTGCTGCTAAGGGTGGCCCAACCAGTTATTAGGTTTAGGGGGCAATCACTTTTTTCACACAGGGCCATGATGGTTTGGATTTTTTTTCACCTTTAATAATAAACACCTTCATTTACAAATTGCATTTTGTGTTTACTTGTGTTGTCCTTGACTATTGTTTAAATTGGTTTGATGTTCCGAAACACTTAAGTGTGACAAACATGCAAAGGAACAGGAAATGAGGAAGGGGGCCAGGGGCGGACTGACCAGTCGGTCACTCGGGCGCCGCCCGAGGGCCCGAGGACATTAGGGGCCCGGACTTGGCCACATGAGAGGCCACTTGCAGCGGCTGAATTACATGCCGCTATGCCGAAAATAACACAGCTAACTGTGTGCTGCTCCCCGCCGGCCCCTCCTTCCCTCCAGTCCGTCCCAGGTGCTTGTACTGTATGCGTCGTGACATCACCTGGGACGGACGAGAAGAGTGGAGCGGCTGGCGAGGAGCAGCACGCTGTTAGAAGTACTATTATCTGCATCCGGTGACTCGGTAAGTGAAGCAGATGACAGCAGGGCCGCTACACGTGATGGGGGGGACTCGGGGAGTGTACAGATGTAAGGGCCCCGGGTCCCCCCACCCCACAGTGTCCTCCTGGCTGTGTGTCCCCCTATTTGCATGTCCTCCTGTGCTGTGTGAGTGTCCCCCTGTGTGCATGTCCTATTGTGTGCGTGTCCCCCTGTGTGCGTGTCCCCCTGTGTGCGTGTCCCCCTGTGTGCGTGTCCTCCTGTGTGCGTGTCCTCCTGTGTGCGTGTCCCCCTGTGTGTGCGTTTTCCCTCCAGTGTCCCCCTGTGTGTGCGTTTTCCCTCCAGTGTCCCCCTGTGTGTGCGTTTTCCCTCCAGTGTCCCCCTGTGTGTGCGTTTTCCCTCCAGTGTCCCCCTGTGTGTGTGTGTGTGTGTGCGCTCTCCCTCCAGTGTCCCCCTATGTGCGTTGTCCCTCCAGTGTCCCCCTGTGTGTGCGTTGTCCCTCCAGTGTCCCCCTGTGTGTGCGTTGTCCCTCCAGTGTCCCCCTGTGTGTGCGTTGTCCCTCCAGTGTCCCCCTGTGTGTGCGTTGTCCCTCCAGTGTCCCCCTGTGTGTGCGTTGTCTCTCCAGTGTCCCCCTGTGTGTGCGTTCTCCCTCCAGTGTCCCCCTGTGTGTGCGTTCTCCCTCCAGTGTCCCCCTGTGTGTGCGTTTTCCCTCCAGTGTCCCCCCGTGTGTGCGTTTTCCCTCCAGTGTCCCCCCGTGTGTGCGTTTTCCCTCCAGTGTCCCCCCGTGTGTGCGTTTTCCCTCCAGTGTCCCCCCGTGTGTGCGTTTTCCCTCCAGTGTCCCCCCGTGTGTGCGTTTTCCCTCCAGTGTCCCCCCGTGTGTGCGTTTTCCCTCCAGTGTCCCCCCGTGTGTGCGTTTTCCCTCCAGTGTCCCCCCGTGTGTGCGTTTTCCCTCCAGTGTCCCCCCGTGTGTGCGTTTTCCCTCCAGTGTCCCCCCGTGTGTGCGTTTTCCCTCCAGTGTCCCCCTGTGTGTGCGTTTTCCCTCCAGTGTCCCCCTGTGTGTGCGTTATTCCTCCAGTGTCCCCCTGTGTGTGTGTGTGTGTGCGCTCTCCCTCCAGTGTCCCCCTATGTGCGTTGTCCCTCCAGTGTCCCCCTGTGTGTGCGTTGTCCCTCCAGTGTCCCCCTGTGTGTGCGTTGTCCCTCCAGTGTCCCCCTGTGTGTGCGTTCTCCCTCCAGTGTCCCCCTGTGTGTGCGTTCTCCCTCCAGTGTCCCCCTGTGTGTGCGTTCTCCCTCCAGTGTCCCCCTGTGTGTGCGTTCTCCCTCCAGTGTCCCCCTGTGTGTGCGTTCACCCTCCAGTGTCCCCCTGTGTGTGCGTTCTCCCTCCAGTGTCCCCCTGTGTGTGCGTTCTCCCTCCGGTGTTCCTGTGTGTGGGTTTTCCCTCCAGTGTCCCCCTGTGTGTGGGTTTTCCCTCCAGTGTCCCCCTGTGTGTGGGTTTTCCCTCCAGTGTCCCCCTGTGTGTGCGTTTTCCCTCCAGTGTCCCCCTGTGTGTGCGTTTTCCCTCCAGTGTCCCCCTGTGTGTGCGTTTTCCCTCCAGTGTCCCCCTGTGTGTGCGTTTTCCCTCCAGTGTCCCCCTGTGTGTGCGTTTTCCCTCCAGTGTCCCCCTGTGTGTGCGTTTTCCCTCCAGTGTCCCCCTGTGTGTGCGTTTTCCCTCCAGTGTCCCCCTGTGTGTGCGTTTTCCCTCCAGTGTCCCTCTGTGTGTGCGTTTTCCCTCCAGTGTCCCCCTGTGTGTGCGTTTTCCCTCCAGTGTCCCCCTGTGTGTGCGTTTTCCCTCCAGTGTCCCCCTGTGTGTGCGTTTTCCCTCCAGTGTCCCCCTGTGTGTGCGTTTTCCCTCCAGTGTCCCCCTGTGTGTGCGTTTTCCCTCCAGTGTCCCCCTGTGTGTGCGTTATTCCTCCAGTGTCCCCCTGTGTGTGCGTTATTCCTCCAGTGTCCCCCTGTGTGTGCGTTATTCCTCCAGTGTCCCCCTGTGTGTGTGTGTGTGTGTGTGTGTACGCTCTCCCTCCAGTGTCCCCCTATGTGCGTTGTCCCTCCAGTGTCCCCCTGTGTGTGCGTTGTCCCTCCAGTGTCCCCCTGTGTGTGCGTTGTCCCTCCAGTGTCCCCCTGTGTGTGCGTTGTCCCTCCAGTGTCCCCCTGTGTGTGCGTTGTCCCTCCAGTGTCCCCCTGTGTGTGCGTTCTCCCTCCAGTGTCCCCCTGTGTGTGCGTTCTCCCTCCAGTGTCCCCCTGTGTGTGTGTTCTCCCTCCAGTGTCCCCCTGTGTGTGCGTTCTCCCTCCGGTGTTCCTGTGTGTGGGTTTTCCCTCCAGTGTCCCCCTGTGTGTGGGTTTTCCCTCCAGTGTCCCCCTGTGTGTGCGTTTTCCCTCCAGTGTCCCCCTGTGTGTGCGTTTTCCCTCCAGTGTCCCCCTGTGTGTGCGTTTTCCCTCCAGTGTCCCCCCGTGTGTGCGTTTTCCCTCCAGTGTCCCCCCGTGTGTGCGTTTTCCCTCCAGTGTCCCCCTGTGTGTGTGCGTTCTCCCTCCAGTGTCCCCCTGTGTGTGCGTTCTCCCTCCAGTGTACCCCTGCGTGTGTGCTCGTTCTCCCCCCAGTGTCCCCCTGTGTGTGCGTGCTCCCTCCAGGGTCCCCCTGTGTGTGTGTGTGTGCATTCTCCCTCCAGTGTTCCTGTGTGTGTGCGTTCTCCCTCCAGTGTCCCCGTGTGTGTGCGTTCTCCCCGCCAGTGTCCCCCTGTGTGTGCGTTCTCCCCGCCAGTGTCCCCCTGTGTGTGCATTCTCCCTCCAGTGTACCCTTGTGCAGGTGTAGCTTCAATGTTGGGATCAAGGGGGCCCCATGATCTTCTATTGCCCGGGGGCCCCATGAGTTGTCAGTCCGCCCCTGAAGGGGGCAAACACTTTTTCACACCACTGTAGATGCTGCCTTCCCGGGCCCCTCCGATTTGGTTCACACCAGAATACTGCAAACAGACAAAAATTTCTAGCGAACATGCGAACCCTATTAAACTCTATAGGGCACAAACATGAAAAATCAAAAGTGCTAATTTTAAAGGCTTATATGCAAGTTATTGCCATAAAAAGTGTATGGGGAACCAGGTACTGCCCTAGGGTATCAATGCAAAAAACATTTTAAACTGATAGTTTTTTCAGGAGCAGTGATTTTAATAATGTTTAACATGAAACAATAAAAATGAAATATTCCTTTAACTATTGTGCCTGGGGGTCCCCCTTAGTCTGCATGTAAAGTGGCGCATATGTGCGATGTGTAGAACATGCCGCAGCAATAATTAAATTTTTAAAGGAAAAAATGAATGCTCGCGGCTGTAATATATTGCCGACTACCGAGCGCCCCATGTGTTAGTTTGATCTACGAACAAATGAACAGCTGATGTTCGACTCGAACATCGTGCCCATCCCTATTTCCAATCTTCCAAGCAATGTCCTCCAGTGATACCAGACAGATCCATGGTATACAGCTCCCCTCAGCTTCTTCAAAGCACCCAGGTCTCTGCATCCCTACCCCCAGTTCGCCCACCTGAGGCCTCCCTTAGGAGCTTGTGCCTGTGGAGAGCAGCGGGCCCTTCCCAGACTGGACTCCTCCACTCTGGGACAAGACCAAGAACCCAGTATGCTCAAAGAATAAATACAGTCACCCAGCCTGTCTTCAGAAGCTGCCTCCTGGGATAGGCCAGGGCTGCATCCATATTCATGCTGCTATCTGCATAGGTGAACACATACTATCCATAAACGTCTCCAGTCTGTAGCCACTTAAGCCCCGGACCATTTTCCAGCTAAAGGACCAGGTCCCTTTTTGTGATTCGGCACTGCTTCGCTTTAACTGACAATTGCGCAAATGTGCGACGTGGCTCCTAAACAAAATTGGCGTCTTTTTTTTCCCCACAAATAGAGCTTTCTTTTGGTGGTATTTGATAACCTCTGTGGTTTTTATTTTTTTGCTCTATAAACAAACATAGAGCGACAATTTTGAAAAAAATTCAATATTTTTGACTTTTTGCTATAATAAATATCCCCCAAAAATATATAAAAAAAGTTTTTCCTCAGTTTAGGCCGATACGTATTTTTGTACATATTTTTGGTAAAAAAAAAAAAATCGCAATAAGCGTTTATTGATTGGTTTGCGCAAAACTTATAGCAGCTACAAAATAGGGGATAGTTTATGGCATTTTTATTAATAATTTTTTTTTTTTACTAGTAATGGCGGCTATCAGCGATTTTTATTGGGACTGTGACATTATGGTGGACATGTCGAACAATTTTGACACATTTTTGGGACCATTGGTATTAATACAGCGATCAGTGGGATTAAAAATGCACTGATTACTTTAAAAATGTCGCTGGCAGTGAAGGGGTTAACCACTGGGGGGCAGTGTAGGTGTTGAGTGTGAGTGTGTGTTTTTTTACTGTAGGGGGCGTGGCTTGGCGTGTGACGTCACTGATCGTCTTTCCCTATGACAGGGAACAGACGATCAGTGACAGGTTCACTAGGAAACACGGGGAGAGGTTTGTTTACACTTACCCCTCCCCGTTCTTCAGCTCTGTGACCCGATCGCGGGACACCGGCAGCGATCGGGTCTGCGGGTTCCACAGCCACGGTCACATAGGTCAGGACTGGGTTGAGAGTGCGCCACTGGCGGCGTGCACGCGACCCACGGCTGGGCTCTTAACGGGCAACGTACTTGTACATGCCTGTGCCCAGCCATGCCATTCTGCTGACGTCCTTAAGTGGCTAGGATACAGAGGAAGCCATAGGCATAACTAACAGCAGCTGAGCCCACCGAGCAGACCTAACTAGCAAATTGCAGCTTCACTGATTACAGTGAGCAGAATATGCTTTTGCCTGTCACACGTTTACAGCCACACTATCTACCAACAATTGCTGGGTATCGGCAGACGCGATGACTCGCTGACGTGCACCCCACACCCCATGCATGAAATCTCGTACAGGTACGTGATTTTGCACAGGAGGGTCGCCCTGCTGCAATTTATCTTCGTGGGGCAGTCCAGAAGTGGTTAAGGCTGGCTGTTTCAGTTTGATATAGATGGCCTTTTTTTTAAATCTCAGAGTTATATATTCAATACAATGTAAATGATATATTCAACTATAATTACTACTATAACAATAACGCATATTAATGGTATGGCTTATTAGAGGAATTAGCTTCTTAAGTAGGAAAGAGCTTCACAATCATAATAGGAATAGATAGAGAAGAAAGGAAAGATAGGAAGAGAAGAAACTAGGAAGGGAAGAAGAGAGGTCCGCAGGATCGAGTCGAGGGCCGCCATATCCCTCAGAATCCATATACTGTAATCACTTACCCATCGGGTCAGCTACCATGGTAATAGAACTTCTTTGTTAAAATTTGATGGTAAATAATTTTTTATCCACGAATGCCATACTTTTTCAAATTTGATAAGCGTGTCAGCTTCAAGAGCTGCCATTTTGGAGTGCGTCAGTGTTGTTCATCCTATTCACTACCTCATCCACAATCATTGAAGGGGATTCTCAGGCTCTTGCAAGTGTTTGTTTTGCTGCAGTGAATAAATTAACAATTAATTTAAATTGGGTGTGTGTTAGAAAGTCTGGCTTTCGATTGATGAGTGCCATTGAGGGATCTGGGGTAATGGATATTTCTAACATTTTAGATGCTATAGTAAAGATCTCATTCCAATAAATTTGAGCTTTGGGACATGACCACCAAATGTGGAAATGTGTTCCTAACTCAGCGCATCCACGGTAACAATCTGATGAGTAGTTATGCACATATTTCGCTATTCTAGCCAGTACAAGGTACCATCTTATTAGTACTTTATAATTCGCCTCTACCGCTAATATATTGGGAGAGGCTGTTTTGGTTGTTAACTAGACTTGATTCCATTCTGTGGTTTCCAGTGTTTGTTCTAAGTCCACCTCCTATTTCTGGACATAAGCTGGTTTTACTGTTTCAGGTTTAGCTAACAATTGAACATATAAGGTCGAGATTATGCCCCTAGCATGAAGGTCGTTTTTACAATATTTTTCAAAGTTAGTTAAATTAGTTAGTGAACTGTCTGTGGTTAAAAGATGCATAAAGAAATTTTTGATCTGGACATACCTAAATAGTTCTGATTGCGGTATTCCATAATTATCACAGAGGGTTGGGAAAGGGATAAAGGACGAGGAATTCACAAATTTGTGCATCTGCAGCATATCACTTCTAGCCCATGCTCTGAAAGATCTAGGAGATACCCATGCTGGGTAAAATGCAGGGTTTTTGTAAAAAGATAGTAGAGGATTATGTAATGATTGCAACTGATTTCTGAATTTATATCTGTCCCATAGGCAAACAAAATGTTTTGTAATTGGTTTAGACAACCCTCTACGATCTCTCGGTGAGAGCCAAATCAGGTTCGCCATTGACAAGGGATCACATTCAGCAGCTTCGATTGATACCCATAGAGGGGATTCTTGTAGTGCATGATATTTAGTTAATGATGCTATATGTGCTGCTCTATAGTGATGGACAAACTTCCGATGGGACTTTTCACTAACGCAAACCGCGAACGTGGCCAAAAGTTTGAAAACCGCAAAGTTCGCGGCGGACCCCGTTGACTTTAATGGCATGCGAACCTTAAAAACCTCCAGGTCATATTTTCAGTCACAAAATACTTAATAGCTGTGCACACATAGTCCCACAACATGGACACTGACATAACAAAAGTATTAAGTGAATCTGGGATCGACAACGACAAGCATTCTTTTTTTATCTGTGAAATTTTGACAATTCAGGAGCACATGAAGGCCATGGAGGAGAGGCAAGGTCAGGGCAGGCTATGAAGGGGGTGCAGGAGATGTTCAGTGCCACAGTCAGGGCAGCGCAGTCCTTTGCCAGTGTCCCAATGTGCCAACCTGTGCTTGAGCCCCTCCCTCTGCCCGGCCCTTACCTCCACCTATACAGGGCTCCGCTGCGGTGGTCCGGAGGTGCCAGTCCAGTGCTGATCCTCAGCCATGGTGCTGGCGCTGTCAGCTGATTGACTTCTCTGCTGCTATCTCCCTCATTGACACCAGCACTGAGATAGAACACTGACACCAGTACCGCGATAGGGACTGAGCACTGACACCAGCACCGAGATAGAGAGCACTGACACCAGCACCGTGATAGAGAGCATTGACACCAGCACCGATATAGAGAGCACTGACACCACACCAGCACTGTGATAGAGAGCACCACACCAGCACCGTCATAGAGAGCACTGACACCACACCAGCACTGAGATAGAGAGCACTGACACCACACCACCACTGAGATAGAAGGCACTGATACCACACCAGCACCATGATAGAGAGCACTGAGACCACACCAGCACCAAGATAGAGAGCACTGACACCACACCAGCACCGAGATAGAGAGCACTGACACCACACCAGCACCGAGATAGAGGGTACTGAGACCACACCAGCACCCTGATAAAGAGCACTGACACCAGCACCGTGATAGAGAGCACTGACACCACACCAACACCGAGATAGAGGGCACTGACACCACACCAGCAGCATGATAGAGAGCACTGAGACCACACCAGCACCTAGATAGAGAGCGCTGAGACCACACCAGCACCGAGATAGAGAGCACTGACACCACACCAGCACTGTGATAGAGAGCACTGACACCAGCACCGTGATAGAGAGCACTGAGACCACACCAGCACCGAGATAGAGAGCACTGACACCACACCAGCACCGAGATAGAGAGTACTGACACCACACCAGCACCATGATAGAGAGCACTGACACCAGCACTGTGATAGAGAGCACTGAGACCACACCAGCACCGAGATAGAGGGCACTGAGACCACACCAGCACCGAGATAGAGAGCACTGAGACCACACCAGTACCAAGATAGAGAGCACTGACACAACACCAGCACTGTGATAGAGAGTAAGGATGAGCCGAACACCCCCGTTCGGTTCGCACCAGAACCTGCGAACAGACATAAACTTTGTGTGAACTTTAGAACCATATTAAAGTCTATGGGACTCGAACGTTCAAAATCTAAAGTGCTAATTTTATAGGCTAATATGCAAGTTACTGTCCTAAAAAGAGTTTGGGGACCTGGGTCCTGCCCCAGGGGACATGTATCAATGCAAAAAAAGTTTTAAAAACTGCAGTTTTTTCGGGAGCAGTGATTTTAATAATGATTAAAGTGAAACAATAAAAGTGTAATATTCCTTTAAATTTCATACCTGGGAGGTGTCTATAGTATGCCTGTGAAGGGGCGCATGTTTCCCGTGCTTAGAACTGTCCCTGCACAAAGTGGCATTTCTGCAGAAAAAAAAGTCATTTAAAATCACTCGCAGCTATAATGAATTGTTGGCTCCCGTAAAACAGAGAACACTCAATGAAAGTCATTGATAAAAAATAAAAAAAAAGCATGGGGAACCCCGTTTCAAATTAAAAAAAAATTGACGTGGGGTTCCCCCTAAATATCCATACCAGACCCTTTATCCGAGCACGCAACCTGGCAGGCCGCATGAAAAGAGGGGGGGCGAGAGAGCGCCCCCCCCTCCTGAACCGTACCAGGCCACATGCCCTCAACATTGGGAGGATGCTCTCTCACCCCCCTCTTTTCCTGTGGCTTGCCAGGTTGCGTGCTCGGATAAAGGGTCTGGTATGGATTATTAGGGGGAGCCCCACGTCAATTTTTTTTTAAATTTGACACGGGGTTCCCCTTAATATCCATACCAGACCTGAAGGGTCTGGTAATTGAATTAGGGGGAACCCCATGCTTTTTTTTTTTTTGTTATCAATGACTTTCAATGAGTGTTCTCTGTATTACGGGAGCCGACAATTCATTATAGCTGCGAGTGATTTTAAATTACTTTTTTTCTGCAGAAATTACACTTTGTGCAGGGACACATGCGCCCCTTCACAGGCATACTATAGACACCCCCCAGGTACGAAATGTAAAGGAATATTACACTTTTATTGTTTCACTTTAATCATTATTAAAATCACTGCTCCAGAAAAAACTTACATTTTAAAACTTTTTTTTGCATTAATCCATGTCCCCTGGGGCAGGACCCAGGCCCCCAAACACTTTTTAGGACAGTAACTTGCATATTAGCCTTTAAAATTAGCACTTTAGATTTCTCCCATAGACTTGTACAGGGTGTTCCGCAGCTTTTCGGATTTGCCACGAACACCCCAAATTGTTCACTGTTCGCCAAACTCGAAGCTCATCCCTAATATAGAGCACTGACACCAGACCTGCACCATGATAGAGAGCACTGAGACCACACCAGCACCTAGATAGAGGGCACTGACACCACACTAGCACTGTGATAGAGAGCACTGACACCACACCAGCACCGAGATAGAGAGCACTGACACCACACCAGCACCGAGATAGAGAGCACTGACACCACACAAGCAATGAGATAGAGAGCACTGACACCACACCAGGACCGTGATAGAGAGCATTGAGACCACACCAGCACCGAGATAGAGGGCACCGACACCACACCAGCACCGTGATAGAGAGTAGGGATGAGCTTGATGTTCGAGTCGAACAGAACATCGGCTGTTCGCACGTTCGGCGAATACCGAACGTTATGGGCCATTCGCGCCAAATTTGTGTGGCACTCACGGCCCACAATGCATTGCGCCATCGCAGTGAATTGCTGGCTCATGATTGGCCAAGCATGCGCTGTGACCCCACATGCTTGGCCAATCACAGCATTATATCCACCTATATAGCTAGCTATATTGCTGTTCTGTAGTAGAGCTTTCAGTCAGCTGTAGGAGATTGTGGGTGTTGTCTGCGTGCCCTGACCGCAGTATACACCATTATATTCACCTATATAGCTAGCTATATTGCTCTTCTGTAATAGAGCTTTCAGTCAGTTGTAGGAGATTGTGGGTGTTGTCTGCATGCCCTGACCGCAGTTTACACCATTATATCCACCTATATAGCTAGCTATATTGCTCTTCTGTAATAGAGCTTTCAGTCAGTTGTAGGAGATTGTGGGTGTTGTCTGCGTGCCCTGACTGCAGTATACACCATTATATCCACCTATATAGCTAGCTATATTGCTCTTCTGTAATAGAGCTTTCAGTCAGTTGTAGGAGATTGTGGGTGTTGTCTGCATGCCCTGACCGCAGTATAGACCATTATATCCACCTATATAGCTAGCTATATTGCTCTTCTGTAATAGAGCTTTCAGTCAGCTGTAGGAGATTGTGGATGTTGTCTGCGTGCCCTGACCGCAGTATACACCATTATATCCACCTATATAGCTAGCTATATTGCTCTTCTGTAATAGAGCTTTCAGTCAGCTGTAGGAGATTGTGGGTGTTGTCTGCGTGCCCTGACCGCAGTATACACCATTATATCCACCTATATAGCTAGTTATATTGCGCTTCTGTAATAGAGCTTTCAGTCAGCTGTAGGAGAGTGTGGGTGTTGTCTGCGTGCCCTGACCGCAGTATACACCATTATATCCACCTATATAGCTAGCTAATTTGCTCTTCTGTAATAGAGCTTTCAGTCAGCTGTAGGAGATTGTGGGTGTTGTCTGTGTGCCCTGACCGCAGTATACACCCTTATCCACCTATATACAGTGGGGATCTAAAGTTTGGGCACCCCAGGTAAAAATATGTATTAATGTGCATAACGAAGCCAAGGAAAGATGGAAAAATCTCCAAATGGCATCAAATTACAAATTAGACATTCTTATAATATGTCAAAAAAAGTTAGATTTTATTTCCATCATTTACACTTTCAAAATGACAGAAAACAAAAAAATGGCGTCTGCAAAAGTTTGGGCACCCTGCAGAATTTATAGCACGCACTGCCCCCTTTGCAAAGCTGAGACCTTCCAGTGTCATGGATTGTTCTCAATCATCGTCTGGGAAGACCAGGTGATGTCAATCTCAAAGGTTTTAAATGGCCAGACTCATCTGACCTTGCCCCAACAATCAGCACCATGGGTTCTTCTAAGCAGTTGTCTAGAAAACTGAAACTGAAAATAGTTGACGCTCACAAAGCTGGAGAAGGCTATAAGAAGATAGCAAAGCGTTTTCAGATGTCAATATCCTCTGTTCGGAATGTAATTAAGAAATGGCAGTCATCAGGAACAGTGGAAGTTAAAGCAAGATCTGGAAGACCAAGAAAAATATCAAACAGAACAGCTCGCAGGATCGTGAGAAAAGCAATTCAAAACCCACGTTTGACGGGGGGCGTGGCTAGCCGGCGGAGCGGATGGACGCTCAGTGAAGAGCTCCTCTCAGCTACGGGCCAAAAGGGGGATAATATACAGCCTACAATCCTCGTTTCCTGGCGCAACTGATACCAGAAGGTGCGGGTAAGCCTGAGGATGCCTCATCGCAAAAGGAAAAGCGGTGATAAACCGAACAAACTCCCGGATTACTTCCTCACACAGCGGCGGTATGCTGAGCAAAATGGCGGCGGCACACGCGGCGGAGGAGAGCAGGGTGGACGTAACATACCCAGCAAACAACAACCTGTCTCACACTCTACTAATCTTCCGCACCGCTATATGGGGAAGACCACCAGCACCCCTCCAACTTCAGGAGGGAACAGCCCAGCAAAAAGCAAGCCCAGACTGGACAGCACGGACAAAGATGAGGCTGAGGTAAGCCTAGACTACTCGCTGGAGGACACTAGAGAACTGCAGGATTCCCTAACAGAGTTTCCCACTACTAATGCCCCTATTCTGGATATAACCTTAAAGGACATGCTAGTGTCCCTGAGATCAACTATTCATTCTGATATTCAAGCTCTCACTAGAAACTTTAAGTCAGAGATAGCTTCAGTTTCTAACAGAGTGACACATGTGGAGACCAAAATGGGGGAGTTTGCAATGACTTTTAATGATCTGGTAGATGCCCATAATGACAGGGAAGAGGAGATGCTTATGAAGCTTAAACTGGCAAATTTGGAGGACAGATCGAGGAGAAACAATGTCAAAATCCGGGGTATACCTGAGTCAGTTAAAACTCCAGATCTGAAGCAGCATTTTTTGCAAATAGTAAAAGCGATTCTGCCGGATGCACCGCTGGAATATCTTGTAGTGGATCACATCCACAGGCTCCCCAAACCCAAACATGTGGCGACTCATCTTCCCAGGGACACCATCGCTCGCATCCACTTTTATCACATTAAGGATCAGTTTATGGTAGCGACCAGACGCAGAGATTCCTTACCGGAGGATCTTCAGGACTTATCCTTTTTTGCTGACTTATCAGCGTTTACAATGCAACAACGCAGGCAGCTTTCCACAATCACAAAAGTGCTAAACAATCATCGAATTACTTATCGGTGGATTTATCCTGCAAGTCTGCAAATCGTTAAAGAGGATACTACACATCTAATTTCTACCCTGAAGGAAGGTATGCGACTTCTGCAAGATTGGAAGATCCTAAACCCAGAGCCTGAAGACGACTCAGACCAAGGATGACTTTGCGCCCTTCCATGGATCCAAACCTTGGACACGAGCAAGTTTGTTACAAGGGGGTCACACCCCTCTCCCCCCCCTTAAGTGCCCGGCCGTTATGTAGCCGTTTACAATTTTTGTTGTCTTTCACAGACTATAACTGATACCTCACTACCCCCCTTGAGTAGAGCGGTGATTTCACCGCACAGGTCTAAAAGCGATTCGCTTGTCAAAGTAGCGAATTGTCTCTACCGACCGATTTGATTTATTTGTTCATTACAGTTCTGTTGTTTCCAGATTCTGTTTATATCTGACTTCCCTTAGTGGTACTGAGGTTTATATCGTTTCCTCTCTAACAAGGTTCACTACTGGTTTCAAGTTTCTGAGTTGAATACTTTATTTTTTTTTGGGGATACCCTACAGATCTTAAACAATTATATCTCTCACCTAAAGGTTTTTGACACCCGGAGCTTATAGGTGATCCCTTCTGCTTTAACAATCAAGCAGTTCTCTGCTCTAATTATTCCAATTAAAGTAGGCATAAGGAGTTCCCTATTGACATGCCCTTCCGTATAACTTCCCTTAACGTAAAGTGCCTTAATAGCCCTTTCAAACGGCAACTAGCTTGGAAAGAAGCCAAACGGCTGCGCAGTGACATAGTATGTTTCCAAGAAACTCACTTTGCAGCCCACAAAACTCCTGTGTTCCAAAATAGGCAATTTCCCCATGTATATCTGGCTAGCTTTTCTTCCAAAAAAAGAGGTGTGGCTATTGCCATAAAAAATACGGTGCAATTTAAATGTATAGAAACGTATTTAGATGTACTAGGTCGCTATATCATATTGATATGTGAAATTAATAACGTAAGATTCACCCTGATTAATGTATATGCTCCCAATACCAAACAAATTTAATTTATGGAAAAAATGAGAAAAAGAGTGTCTAAGCCCTTGTACACACGGTCGGAGAATCTGTCGGAATGAGTCTTATCGGACCGTGTCTACAGATAATCTGACTGTGTGTGGTATGCATCGGACTGATTCCGTCCGAATCTCCGTCCGACCCAATTTTCCAACATGTTGGAAAGATTTCCTGACCAACTGGGCCGGACGGACCTAATCCGATCATGTGTAGAGCATTTTCATCGGACCAAGTGCCACGCATGCTCAGATCAAATTCCTACATCAAAGCTATTGGCTACTAGCCTGAATGTAGTCCCATCGTAACGAAATTACGTCATCACGTTCTGAAAGGTCGTATTTTTCGCCAACTTGGCCCGACCGTGTGTATGCAACAGTTTTGTACGTGTGTACATGGGCTAAGGTGCACCAAGGTCGAGTGATATGGTGTGGTGACTTTAATGCGATTGCCAGAGGGGAAATGGATGTTTCCAGACATGGTAGACCACAGACTAACAGGGTGTCATTGGAGAAATTCATTACCCAATCTGACTTGTTTGATGTGTGGCGCTGCCAGCACGCATCCGAAACTGATTTTACATTTTATTCGCATGTTCACCAAAGCTATTCTCAAATAGATATGTTTTTGGTTGATAAGTTCACTTTGCAGCAAATTTCCAGGTCGGAGATCCATTGCATTTCATGGTCTGACCATGCTCCAATATCGATTGATGTGGTGGATCGCCGCCTGGAAACAAGAGCAAATAGATGGAGAAACGATATCTATACTCGCAGTCTTCCCACAAACAATTCATTGAAAAAGAACTTACTGATTATTTTACTCGAAATGCACCCTCTGTGTCCGACCCCTTTATCTTATGGAATTCCCACAAGGCCTTTATTAGGGGTTTACTTATACAATTGAGCAGTAAAATTAAGAAACAAAGAACAGAAAAATTAGATGGTTTACTAGATAAAATACACAAGTTAGAAACTGAAAATAAGCGCCAACCTTCTCGGTTCCTCAAAGAGACTCTTTTTACGACCAGGCAGGAATTGAGAACTTTGTTGCTTGCACAATATGATGAATGAATGAATGAATGAATGAAATACTTATATAGCGCTCAATGCGAACTGAATCGCCTCTAGGCGCTGTGGCGAGCTTTGATCATCTGCTAAAAGAGGAAGGTCTTGAGTTTTTTCCTAAAAGCCAGGTGATTTTCTTCCAGGCGGATGTTGATTGGTAGAGCATTCCATAGCCGAGGCCCTTGGACAGCGAATCTCCGATCACCCTTAGATTTATACCGGGCTTTGGGCACGAGGAGGAGGTTTTTGTTGGCTGATCGAAGACTGCGGTTTGGTGTGTAATGATTTATTTTCTCCATTAGGTATTGCAGAGCTTCTCTATGCACGCATTTGTGGGTGAGGCAAAGGGTCTTGAACGTGATCCGATTTTTTACGGTTAGCCAATGTAAGCTCCTCAGTGAAGGAGAAATGGATTCCCAGGGTTTTTTTCCTGTTATCAGCCTTGCCGCCGTGTTTTGGATCAGTTGTAATCGCGCAAGTTGATATTGTGGTAATCCTATGTAAAGCGAGTTTGCGTAGTCCAGTCATGAATTAATGATTGTTCCAACTACCACTGCTTTGTCATTCTTTGGGATAAAAGGGATGAGTCTGCGAAGCATGCGCAGCAGATGGTGAGATCGACTGACTACAGATCCTATTTGCGCATCCATTGACATTTGTGCGTCTAAAATAACCCCGAGACTCTTCGCTTTGGTCTTTGGGGAGATAGTCTGCCCAAAGACGGTTGGTGGAGACCAGGAGGTTTTGGTTGCGGGCTTATGATTTGGGTGTAAGATAAGAAGCTCTGTCTTTGATTGGTTCAGCTGGAGGGAGTTGGTGGTCATCCAGTCCTCTATTGATTTGAGGCAGTTTTCAAGTTGTTGTTGGTGATCTTTTTTTCCATTGATCCAGAAATAAAGTTGCGTGTCGTCAGCGTAAGAGTGGAAGCAGAGATCTGAGCATCTGATGATTTGAAGGAGTGGGCGAATGTACATGTTGAAGAGAACGGGTGACAACGGAGAGCCTTGAGGGACTCCGCAGGTGACTGTCCGAGTTTCGGAGAGGAATTTTCCTAGTTTCACTGTCTGTGACCGATTTCCTAGGAAGGACGCGAACCAATGGAGATCTATGTCTTGGACTCCGGCTACTTCTGTGAGGCGGACGAGTAGAGTATTGTGATCTACTGTATCAAACGCTGCACTTAGGTCTAACAGTACGAGGAGACACGGCTCTCCGTCATCTGCTGCTTCGAGGGCGTCATCCCAAATCTTGAGGAGAGCTGTTTCTCTTCCATGACCCGGGCGGAAGCCTGATTGCAGCGGGTCCAGGAGTTTGTGAGTATCCAGGTGAAGTTTTAGCTGATGTACTACAGCTTTCTCCATGATCTTAGAAATGGTGTTGAGGCTTGTAATCGGCCTACGTTTGTTTGGATCCTGAGGGTCCAGGTTTGGTTTCTTGAGTAGTGGTTTGACGATGCCTTGTTTGAGGATGCTGGGAACAATCCCTTCGTGGAATGATCGGTTTATGAGGTGGGTTATGGTTGGAGCCACGATGTCGGAGCATTCTTTCAGTAGTTTTGTGGGGATGATGTCAATAGGTGAGGTACTGTCACGCAGTTTATTAATGATGTTTTTTGCAGTGTCTAAGGTAATTGGGGATAGTGAAAATTTTGGCGGTTGCGGTATGTTGGTGCGGACATCCTCTTTATGTATTTGCTGGCTGAGGTTGGATGTTTTCTTCTGACAAATTGTTTCCCTGATAGTTTTGACTTTATCGATGAAAAAATCAGACAGTTTGTCACAGTAATCCTGGAATTCGCTTTCTGGGGGTTCTAGGCACACGGGATTTATTGATTGATTAACCAGTTTAAACAGTTCCCGTGGTTGGTTTGCGGCCGTTGAGATTGTATATGAGAAGTGGTCCTTTTTGGCTTTGAAGATTGCTTTCCGATAATTCTCTGTCAGACCTTTGTAGTTAAATAGGTTTTCCTCGGTGGGATTTCTTCTCCATGTTCTTTCCGCTCTTCTGCGTTCTTGCTTTAGTACGGACAGGGAGCTATTAAACCATCCAGCATTTTTCTTCCTGATGAGAGCCCTGCGTTTTGGTGCTACCGGGTCTGCTGATTGCAGTAATGCCTTGTTCAGGGAGTTGAGTGTTTCCTCCGTAGAGTGGTTTAAAGTTATTGTAGATATTTTTTTGGACAGAGTGGTTTTGAAGGCTTCGGAGTACAGTTTTTTATGCGATCTGGTCCAGTGCGTTGTTACAGGTTTCCGTTTTGCGTTGGTGATGTTGGTAGTGATTTTGAATTTGATGGCGTGGTGATCCGTCCATGGCAGAGTTATGTTGTCGAGTATGTTGATGTCGATGTTCTGTTTGAAAATGAGGTCCAGGGTGTGTCCTGACCCATGCGTGGGAGTTTTTATCAGTTGCTGTAGACCCAGTTCTTCTAGTTGATTGATGCAGGCAGTCGCGATGGGGTCTTTAGGCTCGTTTGCCCAAAGGTTGAAATCTCCGAGTGCCAGGAAATTTTTGAATTTTAGGGTGTGCATTGCAAAGGATTCCGTGAGGGGTGAAAGAAGATTGGACTTTGGTCCCGGTGGTCTGTAGCACAGTAGAATATGAGTGGTGTCATGGGGTGTTGGTTGAAAATGTAGCGTCAGGGTTTCCATAAAAGACACTGGGTTCTGAGATGATGGTTTAGTGAGATCCAGGTGACCTTTAAAGATCACTGCTAGGCCTCCTCCTTTTTTCCCTATCCGGTGTTCGGTTAGGATCCTGTAGTTTTCCGGCACCAATTCGGTGAGGATGGTGTTGCAGTCAGAGGTTAACCAGCTTTCGGTGATGAAGAGGCAGTCTACATTGTTCTCGATGATGAAGTCGTGTACTTCCAGTCTATGTTTGACTGCAGACCTGGCGTTAATCAAGGCGCAATCTAATGATAAACAGTACAGAGCTCTAAAGGCTATATAGATGTATAGATACGGTAATAAAGCAAGTAAATTATTGGCGGATCAGGTCAGGGACAAAATCATCCAGCAAAAACTGCCATTTCTAATGGACCCTAGAACTAATAAAAAACACACCAACCCAAAAGAAATAGCAGATATTTTCAGTGACTTCTATGAGTCATTGTACAATCTACAAGTAGATGCGGACACATCTCAACCCATCGAGTCCTCTATTAACGCATTTTTAGAATCCATCGAGTTACCCAGAATCTCTAAAGATGACCTTACCCAGTTGAATGTACCATTTACGCTACAAGAAATCACAAAGGCTATCACCAACCTCCCTCGAAACAAAGCTCCAGGCCCTGATGGCTTTTCATCAGAATATTATCAACTATTCGGTTCTATTTTAGTTCCATACTTGTCACAGGTATTTGATGCAGCTACCGCCGCGGCATCATTTCCCCAAGAGATGCTTATGGCGACGATTATTACCCTTCCTAAACCGGGGAAAGAGCCCAACGTACTGCAAAATATTCGTCTGATTTCACTCCTAAATGTGGATGTGAAACTCCATTAGATGCAGAGAAGGCTTTCGATAGGATTCATTGGGGATATCTACAGGGGGTGCTTGCTAAATTTGGGATGGACGGGGCAATACGAAATGCAGTGCTAGCCCTATATTCACACCCATCAGTGCATGTTTACACGGAAGGCCTGTACTCAAAGCCTTTTGCTATAACGAATGGGACTAGGCAAGGTTGCCCCCTTTCTCCTATTATTTTTGCCCTCATCATGGAGCCGTTAGCGGAGAAACTTAGGAAAGACCAACTTATTGAGGGCATTCACGCGGGTGAGAATCAGTACAAAGTCTCCTTGTTTGCTGATGACGTTATACTGTCCCTTTCTAATCCAACAATCTCTTTACCAGCAGCGCATTCAGTCTTAACCAAGTTCAGCAAAATCTCATATTACAAAATAAATACATCTAAATCGCTTATCTTAGGAATGAACATTACACCGTTGATGGAAATACATCTTAAGAGTAAATTCCCCTACCCATGGACTGACACCTCGGTAAAATACCTGGGAGTGAATCTTACATTCCCTACCGACTCACTATACAAAGAAAATTATGCACCTCTGCTGAACAATTTCCAACAGGATCTCAGCAGACTGCAGAAATTTTATCTATCATGGTCAGGCCGCATTGCAGCGTACAAAATGTTTGTGCTTCCTAAATTAACTTATTATTTCCGAGCCCTGCCCATCCATCTCCCGAGTTCCTTTTTCGCCAGGCTGCAAAAACAGCTGCTGCACTTCATTTGGGATGGTAGGAAGTCTAGGTGCTCCCCGCATATGCAATATAGACATAAATCCACAGGGGGCATGGGAATCCCAGTTTTGAAAGGCTACTATACTGCATTTTTATTAGACCAATTGAGATACTGGTTTACGGATGCGGAGGTCAGGCCATGGTGCAGGTTGGAGAAGCTTTGGCTGCGTGATTCGTCTCCGGGGGCACTCCTAATTGCAGCATGCATTGACAAACGTACTGACATCCCTAATCACCCCACCATACAAGCTTCAGTGGTAGCCTGGAATAAAATAGCAACTAAAGGCAATGACTTTTATCCTTCAAAGAATGTACCAATTCCCCTGGAAGTTACGAAATGGACTATACCAAATATTAGATTAGCAAACTGGTTATCTCGCAAGCTAAGAGACTGGTCAGACATAACTTCAGAGGGTAAAATTGTTCCATTCCATGTTTTACAACAGCAATTCCAACTCCCTAACTCTGAATTTTTGACATACACACAACTAGCCTCATACTTTCAAACGTTTTAACTGACGAGTATTCCAGTACTTGAAAAAATCTGGCTCCACTTACACTCAAACTCTCCAAAACCAAAGGGTGTCTCAGTGATTTATAACTCGTTAAACTCCAAGGATGCCTTTACGAAATCTACGTACTTTATTGGTTGAGAGAGGGAATTGGGCAGGGACTTTACAGATCAATGGATAACAGCAATAAAACATACCCACATGTACTCCAAATGTTCGAATTATGACGAATTAATGCGTTGGTACTATACTCCGTTTATTGTAGCAAAGTTTTCTAAAAGCGCTTCAAATTTATGTTGGCGGGGCTGCGGGAGAGTTGGAAGTTTGGTACACATGTTGTGGGCATGCCCATGCTTACAACCCTTCTGGATAGAGGTGTTTTTGATGATATCACAAATCTTGAGAAAACAGGTACTTCCTAAGACAGAACTAGCTCTCTTAAATATAGATCTAAATGCATTCCCATCCAAATTTAGACCAGTAATCATGCATATCGTACTAGCAGCCAGATCTCTGATATTGAGCAATTGGAAAACACCGGATCCCCCTTCTATTGCACACCTGGTAGCAAGATTGAATACTGTGAGGGAATACGAAAAAATTCTGGCCTATAGAGATGGTAACTCAGCGAAATTTGACAACAACTGGTCCCCTTGGAAATCGTTCCAAGGAGTATTCTAGCGATACTACTTGTCTATACTTTCACAGCACGCTAGTAAAAGTATGTCACTTAGCTCATATGTTGCATTTAATATTCTGCTTCTCAAATGATTTATATCTTTCAAATATTATATTTGTCAGAGTGAGAGAAGGCCTCTGATACACATGAGTACAGATCGATTGTTTATAAAGTTTATTGATAACCTAATGATAAAGTAAACGAAATTTAAGAATGATGTTCTTTTTTGTACAATCCTGTTTATTTGTATAACAGTCCGTATTATATGATGAATAATGTCATATTTCTATTTGTTAATTGTTCATATTAGAACGATTTGTAAATTCTGGTTAAATACTTTAATCAATAAAAACGAGTTAAACAAAACCCACGTTTGACTGCACGATCCCTCCAGAAAGATCTGGCAGACACTGAAGTTGTGGTATACTATTCCACTATAAAGAGATACTTGTACAAATATGGTCTTCATGGAAGAGTCATCAGAAGAAAACCTCTTCTAGGCCCTCACCACAAAAATCAGCGTTTGAACTTTGCAAATGAACATATAGACAAGCCTGAGGCATTTTGGAAACAAGTTCTGTGGACCGATGAGGTTAAAATAGAACTTTTTCGCCAGAATGAGCAAAGGTACGTTTGGAGAAGAAAGGGCACAGAATTTAATAAAAAGAACCTCTGTCCAACTGTGGATCAATTATGCTTTGGGGTTGTATTGCAGCCAGTGGCACAGGGAACATTTCACGAGTAGAAGGAAAAATGGATTCAATCAAATTTCAGCAAATTTTGGATGGTAACTTGATGCCATCTGTGAAAAAGCTGAAGTTAAAGAGAGGATGGGTTCTACAAATGGATAATGATCCTAAACACACCTCAAAATCCACGGGGGATTACATCAAGAGGCGTAAACTGAAGGTTTTGCCATGGCCTTCACAATCTCCTAACCTCAACATTATTGAAAATCTATGGATAGACCTTAAAAGAGCAGTGTGTGACAGACAGCCCAGAAATCTCAAAGAACTGGAACACTTTTGTAAGGAAGAATGGGCAAAGATACCTCAAACAAGAATTGAAAGTCTCTTGTCTGGCTACAAAAAGCGTTTACAAGCTGTGATACTTGCCAAAGGGGGCAGTACAAGATATTAACTCTGCAGGGTGCCCAAACTTTTGCAGATGCCATTTTTTGTTTTCTGTAATTTTGAAAGTGTAAATTATGGAAATAAAATCTAACTTTTTTTGACATATTATAAGAATGTCTAATCTGTAATTTGATGCCATTTGGAGATTTTTCCATCTTTTCTTGGCTTCGTTATGCACATTAATACACATTTTTACCTGGGGTGCGCAAACTTTCAATCCCCACTGTAGCTCTTCTCTAATTGAGCCATCTGCCATCTGCAGGAGTTAGTTGGTGTTGTGTGCCTCCAGCACAATATACACTACCCAATTGCTGGCTTTCCCATCTCCCTTCAGGCCATTACCATGTCTGGAAGGCCAACAAGGAGAGGCAGACAGGCACGAGCCGATAAAAGAGGGCAAGCAGGCTCTGTGTCTCTAGACAACAGTGCTGGTCGTGGACGCGGTGCACTGTCATCATCAGCACGTGGCCATGGGACACGCTTGTCCTTATTTTCGGCAGCTGGACGTGTTGAGCCGCATCATGCCGAATACTTGGTAGAGTGGATGACCAAGCCCTCTTCATGCTCCTCATCCTCTCTCACCCAGGCTCAGGGTACTAGCAAAGCAGCTGCCAACTCATCGTCTTCCCTCATCTCAATAAAAAAAAGGAGCAAAAAAAAAAAAGGAGAAATTCGCCCTGGGACTTTAGATGAGGTGAGCACCACTAAGCCAATAAAAGTAACAAGAGTAAGTACAATATATATTTTTATTCAGTAAAAATGTTACAAGCATATTGTCATCAAAGAAAGCCACTTAGTACAAGGTACATAAAACTGAATTGAATACAATTGGTAGTAGTAGTAGTAGTAGTAGTAGTACAATTGTGTATGAACAGTCACATAACATACAAACATCAGGTGTACGGACATGTTTCGCGAGTCCCAGCTCGCTCTTTGGGGTAGATGTGTATGAATTGTACCTAAGGTGAAAGGATACAGTTTGGTATATGGTAAATACTTGATATTTTAAAGGCAGAGGGTAAGAGGGGCCTAATAAATGGAGGCCTCATACTCACCACTACACATAGCCGAGCCAACAAATGTGAAGCCTTCAGACAGTGGCAGCAAATGTATCACCAGGGAGCTGAGGAGGCAGAGCCAGGAGAAACCCCACACAGGGCAGATTGGAGGGAAAGCATTGCATGGATGGGAAATATGTATCCCTATTGGTCTCACTATGTCCATGGTAAGTATTGACTGTAAACATAAAGGGGTATATCAGATAATCTGAAGTAGTAGGTAAAATATAAGAGCAATAACATGGACAATTCTATATATAATATATAAGACTAGAGCCATGAATGGCATGGACAAAGGACTATAGGGAAATGTGGTGGAGAAACACCAGAGAATGGCATGAGTGGAAGTAAAGAAAGTGAGCAAAAAGCATTGAAAAAAAAATGAAGTGCAAATATGGGATAAAGTCAAAGTGGTCAAAGACAAGCTACAGGTGAGCACTTGAGGAAAACCAATGAGTATACCTGAGTGAGATAGGTGTATAATTGCATCGGTGGTAGATTCCAATAAGAGGCATCCACAAGCATGAGTGTTCAGTGAAAGCAAAAGCTGCAAATGAATCCATGCAGTGCTAAACCTCCAAGTTATATCCAGGAAGGGCTCAAGGGGCTCCGCCCCCAAGTCATGTGTGGATGACAGGAAAGTGCACAAGCACTCCTATAGGTCAACCAGATGGTACAATGCATGTAGCTGTCATAACACCGCAAAATTGCAGACATTGAGCGGCTGGTGCATGCACATGGTGCCGATGTGTAGGTGGCCCCACCCGCACTAAAGAGCAGATGGGGGCAGCAGGGGACAAGAAATCCCCCTTCATACTCATCGCAGCTCCCAAAGCAGAAACAAAGCTGCCAACAGCAAGAGGCAACACATCAAATGGGTGGGGATATGAGCCTTATATTGAATGATGTATTAACCAGTACATTATAATGACGTAAAATGCAAGTATAATGCATGTATTGGCAGAGGTGACAGCAGACCAGTTTTGGGCTGTATGGGTGTCTTCCACCTGAATTCAATATAGAAAACAAGATAAGGTCTGGTGTCACCGGTAACTCACCTCCATCCCTATAATATGCAACAAAAAAAGGAGAAATTCGCCCTGGGACTTTAGATGAGGTGAGCCGCTCAATGTCTGCGATTTTGCGGCATTGTTACGGCTGCACGCACTGTACCATCTGGTTGACCTATAGGAGTGCTTGTGCACTTTCCTGTCATCCACGCATGATCTTGGGGGCGGAGCCCCTTGAGCCCTTCCTGGATATAACTTGGAGGTTTAGCACTGCATGGATTCATTTGCAGCTTTTGCTTTCCCTGAACACTCATGCTTGTGGATGCCTCTTATTGGAATCTACCACCGATGCAATTATACACCTATCTCACTCAGGTATACTCATTGGTTTTCCTCAAGTGCTCACCTGTAGCTTGTCTTTGACCACTTTGACTTTCCCCCATATTTGCACTTCATTTCTTTTTCAATGCTTTTTGCTCACTTTCTTTACTTCCACTCATGCCATTCTCTGGTGTTTCTCCACCACATTTCCCTATCGTCCTTTGTCCATGCCATTCATGGCTCTAGTCTTATATATTATATATAGAATTGTCCATGTTATTACTCTTATATTTTACCTACTACTTCAGATTATCTGATATACCCCTTTATGTTTACAGTCAATACTTACAATGGACATAGTGAGACCAATAGGGATACATATTTCCCATTAATGCGATGCTTTCCCTCCAATCTGCCCTGTGTGGGGTTTCTTCTGGCTCTGCCTCCTCAGCTCCCTGGTGATACATTTGCTGCCATTGTCTGAAGGTTTCACATTTGTTGGCTCGGCTATGTGTAGGGGTGAGTATGGGGCCTCCATTTATTAGGCCCCTCTTACCCTCTGCCTTTAAAATACCAAGTATTTACCATATACCAAACTGTATCCTTTCACCTTAGGTACAATTCATACACATCTACCCCTGAAGAGCGAGCTGGGACTCACGAAACATGTCGGGTACACCTGATGTTTGTATGTTATGTGACTGTTCATACACAATTGTACTACTACTACTACTACTACTATTACTACTACCAATTGTATTCAATTCCGTTTTATGTACCTTGTACTAAGTGGCTTTCTTTGATGACAATATGCTTGCAACATTTTTACTGAATAAAAACATATATTGTACTTACTCTTGTTACTTTTATTGGCTTAGTGGTGCTCACCTCATCTAAAGTCCCAGGGCGAATTTCTCCTTTATTTGTTGCATATTATAGGGATGGAGGTGTGTTACCGATGACACCAGACCTTATCTTGTTTTCCCTCATCTCAATGTCATCATCCGTGACTTCTTCCCTAGACCCACCACGTCCTCCTGAGGAGTCCCCTGATCTCTTTGAGCGTTGGGTACATGCTCCAGGAGGATGCCCAGTGTTTGTAGGCTCTGATGATGATACATAGCTAGAGGAAGGCAGTAGCGATAGTGCAGAGAGAGGGGATACTCAAGAAGGACAGCAATCTGGCAGTCATGTTCCACAAGCGGCAGCATACTGCCAGGTTTGCTCCAGCGATGAAAAGGGAGGGGATGATGAGGACACTGACTCCACGTGGGTGCCTGATAGGAGAGAGGAGGAGGCACATGTCCAGTGAGGCAGGATGCCCTCCGGGGGCCAGCTTAGGAGCAGCACACCGACTGAATCACACCGCAGAGCTCCGCCTGTGCAGGGTGCTGCTTCTGCGCGTTATTCTAAAAGTTCTTTGGTGTGGGCCTTTTTTGAGACGAGTGCATCAGATCGCACCGCTGCTATTTGCAACATATGTCTCAAGCGTATCTCGCGTGGCCAAAACATCAGCCGCTTGGGCACCACATGCTTGACCAGACATATGTTGACCTGCCATGCAGCTCGTTGGCAAGCGTACCTTAAAGACCCACACCAAAGAACAAAGCGGACCTCTCCTTGCTCCTCATCAGCTGGGATCTCCAACCCCACTAGACCTTCAGTCCTCTCTGAAACCTGCTCTGAGAGGAATGAAAGTGTAGAAATAGGTGTGTCACAGCCAAGTGCTTCCGGGCACTCTGCTAGCAGTACACCCACGTCCGATTATAGCAGGCAAATGTCCCTGCCCCAGCTGCTGGACCGTCAAAAGAAGTTCACTCCCAGCCAACCACATGCCCAGTGGTTGAATGCTAGCTTGGCTAAATTGCTTGCACTTAAACTGCTGCCTTTTCAGTTGGTAGACTGGGGCCCTTCCGTGAGTTTGTGCAATGTGCGGTTCCTCAGTAGCAGGTCCCCAAACGCCACTTTTTCTCACGGAAGGCGATTCTGGCTCTCTACCGGCAAGTGGAAGGAAATGTCCTTGCCTCGCTGGACAGGGTGGTCAGTGGTAAGGTGCATATTACCGCTGACTCATGGTCCAGCAGGCATGGACAGGGGCGTTACCTGTCTTTCACGGCCCATTGGGTCACTCTTTTGGCAGCTGGAAAGGATGCAGGACAAGGTGCAGTAGTGTTGGAGGTTGTTCTGCCACCACGCCTCCAAAATGCTACTACTGGTTGTGACACACCTCTCTCCTCCACCCCCTCTCTTCTTCTTCCTCCAAGGCCTCTTCCAGTGCTCTGTCCTCAGAACCAGCGGTGCTCCGTAGGCATTCAAGGGGCTACTCAAGTACGCAGGTAAAACTATGCCATGCTGTGCTTGCGCTGGTTTGTTTGGGGGACAGGAGCCACACTGGGGCAGATATTTTGTCAGCTCTGCAGGGGCAGGCCGAGAGGTGGTTGACGCCACGCCAGCTTAGCCAGGAATGGTGGTTTGCGACAATGGCGCCAACCTCCTCTCCGCCCTCCGGCAGGGACAACTGACCCATGTGCCCCCTGTGGCTCACGTCCTTAACCTGGTGGTGCAGTGGTTCTTGGGCAGGTATCCAAGCTTACAGGGTGTCCTGAAGCAGTCCGGGAAAGTCTGTGCATGGCTGGCTGAGCTCCAAAAGGAGTTGAACCTGTCCAAGAACCGCCTTATATTTGACATGCCCACCAGGTGGAACTCAACGTTGGCCATGCTGCAGCAGCTGCACACGCAGCAGAGGGCCATCAATGAGTACCTGTGCGACTAAGGCACCAGGACAGGGTCAGGGGAGCTCGGTTTTTTCTCACCACGCCAGTGGGGCATGATCAGGGATGCATGCACTGTCCTGTCACCGTTTGAGGAGGCCACAAGGATGGTGAGCAGTGACAGTGCATGCATCAGTGACACTGTACCTCTTGTCCACCTGTTGGAGCATACGCTGTGTGGAATAATGGACAGGGCACTTGAGGCAGGAAGAGGAGGACTTCCTTGCCTCTCAAGGCCCCCTTTATCCAGACAGTGTTCCTGCTGTCCCACCCATCACACAGGAAGAGGAGGAGGAGGATGATTGTGTCAGCATGGAGGTGGAGCCTGGCACTCAGCATCAGCAGCAGCAGTCTTGTAGTGATGATTTCCAGTCCGAAGAAACCTGTGTACATCTACTTGGCTGGGAGGAGGTGGCTGCGGATCATGTTGTCCTTAGTGACCCAGAGGACTCCGGACTGAATGCCTCAGCTAACCTACGCTGCATGGCCTCCCTGATCCTGCAAAGCCTGCAGAAGGATCCTCGTATTCTTCGGATCAAGGAGAGGGACCATTACTGACTTGCCACTCTCCTTGATCCACAGTACAAGGGTAAGGTTGGCGACCTTATCTTGCCGTCACAGAGGGAGCAGAGGATGAGACATCTCCGGGAGGCCTTGCAGAAAGGTCTGTGCAACGTGTTCCCAGAGACTGGGAGGTTACAAACTCCTGGTCCTGGAAAACGTGTTGCTGAGGCATCGGTCAGAAGGTGCGGTGGAGAAGGTGGCCGTCTGACCGATGCGTTCAGACAATTTTTTAGTCCGCAGCCCCAAGGTATGATCGGTTCCAGCAACCATCGCCAGTGTCTGATTTACATGGTGCAGGAATACCTAGGGGCAAGGTCAGACTTGGACACCTTTCCCACTGAAAATTCTCTGGCTTACTGGGTCTTGAGGATGGATCACTGGCCAGAGCTTGCACAGTATGCAATTGAGCTACTCGCCTGTCCTGCATCCAGCGTTCTTTCAGAACGCACCTTCAGTGCTGCTGGTGGCTTTGTAACCGATCAAAGGTTGCACCTGTCCACCGACTTGGTTGATCGACTGACCTTCATAAAGATGAATCAGTCTTAGATCACCCACAGCTACCAAGCACCTGAAGCTGATGTAACCGAATAATTTTTTTTTTTTAAATCTCACATCCCTTCAAGACTGCCAATGCTGATGCTGAGTGACTGACCTGTTATGTTGATTGTCTATCCTCTTCCTCCTCCGCTGATATGTTGGAAGAACATTTCTGGTTCTGGGTGATGCCACCAGCCCAATTTTTAACAGGGGCGTTTAATTACAATTTTTGATGCAATGCTTTGCAGCAGGGCTCATTCCTGCACCACAACTAGAGTATATGGGAGAGGTTGCAGTGTTGTGGCACCAGCACCAGTGCCTAAGGCCCAATTTTTCAGCCCCTGTTTAACAGGGGTGTTAAATTACAATTTTTGATGCAATGCTTTGCAGCAGGGCTCTTTTCTGCACTACAATTAGAGTATATGGGAGAGGTTGCAGTGTCGTGGCACCAGCACCAGTGCCTAAGGCCCAATTTGTCAGCCCCTGTTTAACAGGAGCATGTAATTACAATTCTTGATATAATATTTCACAGCAGGGCCCGTTCCTGTGCCCACCGAGAGTAACTGTGAGGACTTATAGTGTTGTGGCACCAGCACCACGACCACCAAAGGCCCAATTTTTCTACCACTGTTCAACAATGGCATGTAATTACAATTCTTGATATAATCGTTCACAGCAGGGCGCTCCAGCTCCCGCCAAGAGTCACTTTGAGGGCTTACAATGTTGTGGCAACACCAACACCTTGTTCCGCCATTTCTGCAGAGCATATAGGGCAGGCCCCTACTTTCAAACATCCAACTTACAAACGACTACTTGCAAATGGAAGGAGACAACAGGAAGTGAGATGAAAAAAGAAGGATGGCAAAACAAATTATACAGGGGTGATAACCCTTCCCTATGTTTTCCAAAAAGCTTAAAAATATATTTTTTGATTGGAGCTACACTTTAAAAATGTACCAGTTCAAAATTACAAACAGATTCTACTTAACACAACAAACCTACACAGTCCCTGTCTTGTTTGCACCGCCTGTATACTGCTGTTCTGAGTATATAGGGCCTGAGGGCCCCATGTCTTTCATTTTTTTAATATGTGTATGGGGTTCCCCTTAATATCCATACAAGACCCAAAGGGGCTGGTAATGGACAGGGGGGGCTACCCATGCCATTTTTCTCAATGATTTTCATCCATATTTGCCGGAACCAGATATTACATTAAAACCGCAAGCAGTTTTAAATGACTTTTTTTCCGTTAAATGTCATTTTGTGCAGGGACTGTTCTAAACACGGGAAACACGTGGCACTTCACAGGCATACTATAGACACCCCCAGGCACGATATTTAAAGGAATATTTCACTTTTTTTTCACTTTGATCGTCATTAAAATCAGTGCTCCCGCAAAAACTGCCATTTTTAAAAACATTTTAGGCATTGACCCATGTCCCCTGGGGCAGGAGCCAGGTCCCCAAACCCTTTTTAGGACAGTATTTTGCATATTAGCCATTAAAATTAGCACTTTTTATTGCGAACGTTCGAGTCCCATAGACTTCAATGGGGTTCTAAAGTTCGCACAAATTTTCGGTCCGTTCGAAAGTTCTGGTGCGAACCGAAACGGGGGTTGTTCGGCTCTTCCCTAATAGGGAGTACTGAGACCACACCAGCACCGAGATAGAGGGCACCGACACCACACCAGCACCGTGATAGAGAGCACGGAGACCACACCAACCCCCGAGATAGAGAGCGCTGACACCACACCAGCACTGAGATAGAGAGAACTGACACCACACCAGCACCGAGATAGAGAGCACTGACACCACACCAGCACCGTGATATGGAGCACTGACACCAGCACCGTGATAGAGAGCACTGAGACCACACCAGCACCAAGATAGAGGGCACTGACACCAGACCAGCACCATGATAGAGAGCACTGAGACCACACCAGCAACTAGATAGAGGGCACTGACACCACACCAGCACCGTGATAGACAGCACTGAGACCACACCAGCACCGAGATAGAGAGAGAGCACTAACACCAGCACCGATATAGAGAGCACTGACAGCAGCACTGATACCGGCAACTCGCTGCGGGACCCAAATATATGACACCGCTCAACCCCTTCAAACAGGAGGGTACGAGCATATAGTACGGTGTGCTTTTTTTGTACAAGGAAGTGAGCCAAAGGTAGAAAAAAGGTCCGTGTGCTCGATTAAATAAATCGTTTATAGAGTTATGCATATACATGGTCTACTGGTCACATGTGTTGAATTCCTCTGAGATCCATGATTCATTTTTATAAATGTGAGGTAGTCAACACTGTCGTGAGCTAGGCGAGTGTGTTTATCGGTCACAATCCCCCCTGCTGCACTGAACATCCTTTCGGATAGGACACTGGACGAGGGGCAAGCCAACAGTTCCATTACAAATTGGGCAAGCTCTGGCCAGAGGTCAAGCCTGCCCACCCAGTAGTCCAGGGGTTCATCACTTTTTAGAGTGTCCACATCGGCCATTAACCCGATGTAGTCGGACACCTGTCGGTCTAGGTGTTCCCTGATGCTGGATCCAGATGACACCTGTCGATGGGTCAGCTAAAAGAATGACCTCATATCAGAAGTCACCAACACATTTTCACACCGCCCTCTTCTTGCAGGCACTGTTGGATTAGTACCTGCAACTCTTTCTCTGGGAGTGGGAATTCCTCCTCCGCCAGCGCACGCAAAAGCAGAATGCAGCAGTTGTCGAAGCAAGGTCTGTAAGTGCACCATTCTGACAGCCCTCTGTGATGGTGGTAACATTTCCACCATTTTGTGTTTGTACCGGGGGTCTAAGTATGTTGCCACCCAGTACTGGTCCTTGACCTTTCTGCTTTTTATACGGGGGTCCCTGTTAATACACTGGAGCATGAAGGCCCCCATTTGCCTGGTTCCTGCTCATCATCCAGGATAATGTCGTCCTCCTTGTTCTCCTCTCCCCATCCACGCACAACAACAGGGATCCCAGAAAGGTTTGAAGCATGCTCTTCTTGCTCCTCCTCATCCACCCCGGCACCATTCTCCTCTGAATCCTCTTTAGACTACTGTTGTAGACTTGTCTCAGATAGAGTAGCCCCCCCGGGAATTCATCCAGCATTGCGACTTCCTAATCTTCCTGCTCCTCCATGGCTTGATCAATGACACAACGCAATGCACGCTCCATAAAGAAGGCATAAGGTACGATCTCACTGATGGCGCCATGGCTACGACTGACCTGTTTGGTGATCTCATCAAATGGCCTCAGAAGTCTGCATGCGTCGCGCATGAGCAGCCACTGGCGCGGTAAAAAAAAACAAGCTCCCCAGAACCTGTTCTGCCGCAGAGTTTGTACAGGTAGTCGTTAACTGCACGTTTCTGCTGGAGCAGCCTATCAAGCATATAGAAGGTTGAGTTCCATCGCGTCGGGCAATCGCAAATAAGATGTCTGACTGGCAGATTGTGTCACCGCTGAATGTCAGCAAGGCGAGGCCATGGCCGTCTAAGATCTTCTGAAATGGGCCGAGATTTTCCTTGCCTGCCGCAAGATGTCCTGGACCCCAGGATATTTAACAACGAATCGCTGCATGACCAAGTTTAAGACATGTGCCATGCATGGCACGTGCGTAATTTTGCCCTGTTTCAATGTGCTAAGCAGATTGGCACTGTTGTCACACACCACTTTACCAACTGTCAAATTGAGCGGTGTTAGCCACTGATCTGCCTGTGAGCGCAAATCTGAAAAGAGTGCAGGGCCAGTGTGGCTGTTGGCTTCCAGGCACAACAGACGCAGTACAGCATGGCAATGTCTCACCTGGCATGTTGAATAGGTTCTGGGGAGCTTGGGCGGTGCAGCGGAAGAGAAGCTAGCAGCGGAAAAGGAGGCGCCAAGGAGGAGAGGGAGAAGGATGGAGTAGGAGGAGGAGAAGAAGAGGCAGGTCTGCATGAAATCCGTGGTGGTAAAACCAAATCTACACGGGTGCCACGGGTTACATGCTTGACGGCGATCAGAAGGTTCACCCAGTGGGCAGTAAAAGTGATATACCTTCCCTGCCCGTGTTTGCTAGACCACGTGTCTGTGGTCAGATGTATCTTGGCACCAACACTGTGTGCCAGAGATACATTCACTTGCCGCTGAACATGGCCATATAGCTCTGGGATGCCCTTCTGCTAGAAATACTTCCTTCCTGGGACCTTATATTTTCAAAAGGCCTCCGAGTCCACCAGTTTATATGGCAGTAGTTGGTGGGCTATCAGTTCTGACAAGCCAGCCGTCAACCGGTGGGCAAGAGGGTTATCTGGCATCATCGTTTTTTTACACTCAAACATTAGCAGTCTGCTTTGTCCCTCCTGTGCAATCTAAGTTCTGCCTGCTTCTCCTCCCTATCTGCTGGTCCATATCTCCCTCTGAACTCCCCTGCTCTTCCTTTCTTGTGGGTACCCACATGACATCACTAGACACGTCATCATTGACGTCACCTTCCCCACCGCTATAATTAGAGATCTCGGAGTAGGCAGCAACACCGGGGACAAACCACCTCCTTGGGCTGGGTACTGTCGTCAGACTGCTGAGTGGCGGTTGTTGCTACCTCCTCTTCCTGATCCAATGCCAAGAGTGGCTGCTCATTGGCAATGTCTTGTGATGGATCGGAAAATAATTCCTGTGACTCAAGTGGAGGGTATATGGTGGTGGTCGTGGTGTTGGTGGTAGTGTCTTTGGGGGTGCACACAGCACAGAGTGAAGAAGAGGGTGCAGATCGAGAGGATGAGGAGGGTGCAGAAGATTAAGGCTGAGTGAGCCACTCAACCAAGTCTGGTGCATCTTTTAACGTAATCGCACGCACCTTCTGCAATTTGCCATTTTGGCTCAAGCCTGTTGTTTCTGCCCTACCCTTACCACCCCTGCGGAAGGGCCTGCCTCTTCCTCTGCCTGTCATTTTTTAAATGACCCTGTGACAAAAGTCTCTAGAGAAGTGCAGTATGTATGTGGAAGAAGGTATATAACACCCCGCTTCAATCTGTCGTTTTGGGGGGCCACTGGTCTATCACACCAGTTATAATACTTTTAATTGCGTTTGTCACTCTTTGTAGTATCGCTGCTGAACCGATCAGCAGTCACAATGCTGCACAGTGGAAATGCACTATTAGGGATGGCCAAACTGTTCGCCCGGCGGTCGGTTTGTGGCGAATTTTGCGTGTTCACGATTCGCCCGATCGGCGGACTATTGCTGCTGTTTGCCCGGCGGACATATGTGTTTACAGTGTGAAAGAATTTTGACCTATGATGACACATCCATAATGGGATACAGGACAGCCAACTGAAACATTTCAGCACATGGACAATTGGACATTCCCCCTACCTTATAAATAGACCTGATCTGGCGGCCATTTTACATTCTGTCTTATGTCAGTGTAGGGACAGAACGCTCTGTGCAGCAGGGAGAGACTAGTGACACAAATCGCTAGCTATTAGGTCCACAAAAGTCCTTTTAAGGACTGGTATAGGTGTAGTACAGTATACAGGGTTCAGTGCACTGCTGTGCTGGTGATTGCAGCAGCCTGTCTTTTGTCAGTGTAGGGACAGGACACTGTGTGCAGCAGGGAGAGAATGTAGTGACACAAATCACTAGCTATTAGGTCCACAAAAGTCCTTTTAAGGACTGGTATAGGTGTAGTACAGTATATAGGGTTCAGTGCACTGCTGTGCTTGTGATTGCAGCTGTCTTTTTCAGTGTAGGAACAGGACGCTGTGTGCAGCAGTTTAATCACTAGCTAGCTATTACTATTGGATGACAATTGGACATTCCCCCTACCTTATAAATAGACCTGATCTGGCGGCCATTTTACATTCTGTCTTATGTCAGTGTAGAGACTGTAGTGAAACAAATCGCTAGCTATTAGGTCCACAAAGGTCCTTTTAAGGACTGGTATAGGTGTACAATATATAGGGTGCTAGTGCATTGCGGTGCTGCAGATTACTGCTCGTTTCTGCAGCAGTCTTTTATCAGTGTAGGGACTGAGGGACAGTCTGCAAATCACTAGCTGCTAGGTCCACAAAGGTCCTTTTAAGGACTGGTATAGGTGTACAATATATAGGGTGCTGGTGCATTGCTGTGCTGGTGATTGCAGCTGTCTTTTGTCAGTGTAGGGACAGGACGCTGTGTGGAGCAAGGACAGTCAGTTTAATCACAAGCTAGCTATTACTACTAGGTCCACAAAGGTCCTTTTAAGGACTGGTATAGGTGTACAATATATAGGGTGCTGGTGCATTGCTGTGCTGGTGATTGCAGCTGTCTTTTGTCAGTGTAGGGACAGGACGCTGTGTGGATCAGGGACAGTCAGTTTAATCGCTAGCTAGCTATTACAACTAGGTCCACAAAGGTCCTTTTAAGGACTGGTATAGGTGCAGTACAGTATATAGGGTTCAGTGCACTGCTGTGCTGGTGATTGCAGCTGTATTTTGTCAAAGTAGGGACAGGACACTGTGTGGAGCAGGGACAGTCAGTTTAATCACTAGCTAGCTATTACTACTAGGTCCACAAAAGTTATTTTAAGGACTGGTATAGGTGTACAATATATAGGGTGCTGGTGCTTTGCTGTGCTGCAGATTACTGCTCGTTTCTGCAGCTGTCTTTTATTAGTGTAGGGACTGAGGGACAGTCTGCAAATCACTAGCTACTAGGTCCACAAAAGTCCTTTTAAGGACTGGTATAGGTGTACTATTTGGTGTGCAGTATATAGGTGTGTAATACATGTATAAAATACTTACATAGTTACATAGTTAGTTACATAGTTAGTCAGGTTGAAAAAAGACACAAGTCCATCCAGTTCAACCAAAAAAAAAAATATATATATATATATATATATATATATATATATATATATATATATATATATATATATATATATATTGTGGCAGCAGGCAGGTAAAGTCACCTGGTTGTATCCAGGATGGGAAATATGTGTGCCCTAGATTCAGGCTTTATGCAGACCTTTACAATTAGAGGGGAAGAGTTAATGAGCCCAGCTGAATTAAGTGGGCTCATTAAGACCTCTACAAAAAACCCCAGCATGCTTAGGGAGATGCTCCATCCTGGAACCAGTTTTTGTGTTGTATAGACTGGGGAGTGTGATATCTGTTCTGTGCGGTGAGTTAACGCCTGTGTGGCAAACCTCTACAACAGGGACAGGGACTGGTGCAGCACAAGGCTGCTCTCAGTTGTTAGACAGGGAATCTAAGTGTGTAGTTAGAGGTCAAGCTGACCAGGATTTATTTTCATGTTTTATTTTTGTTTGGCTGTTATATGTATCACTGCATGTAGCATAAATAAACCGCATCTTTTGTTTTTTTGCACCTACAACGCTGTCTGCTGTGCCTGATTTTGTGTTGTGAACCCATCCAGGGGGTCACACACACCCGCTGCCGAGCTAACCCCTCCCAATATATATATATATATATATATATATATATATATATTATTATTATTATTATTATTATTATTATTGATCCAGAGGAAGGCAAAAAACCCCAGCATAGCATGATTTGCTAAAGCAGGGGAAAAAATTCCTTCCTGATCCCCGAGAGGCAATCGGATTTTCCCCGGATCAACTTTACCTATAAATTTTAGTACCCAGTTATATTACGTACACTTAGGAAATAATCCAGGCCTTTCTTGAAGCAATCCACTGAGCTGGCCATAACCACCTCTGCAGGGAGTCTATTCCACATTTTCACAGCTCTTACTGTGAAGACACCTTTCCGTATTTGGAGATGAAATCTCTTCTCCTCTAGACGTAAAGAGTGCCCTCTTGTCCTCTTTGTTGACTGTAAAGTGAATAACTCGACACCAAGTTCCCTATATGGACCCCTTATATATTTGTACATGTTGATCAAATCCCCCCTTAATCTCCTCTTATCAAGAGTGAATAAATTCAGTTCCTCTAATCTTTCCTCATAGCTAAGTTGCTCCATGCCTCTTATCAGTTTGGTTGCCCATCTCTGCACTTTCTCCAGTTCCCCGATATCCTTTTTGAGAACTGGTGCCCAAAACTGAACGGCATATTCCAGATGAGGTCTTACTAATGATTTGAACAGGGGCAAAATGATATCTCTCTCTCTGGAGTACATACCTCTCTTAATACAGGAAAGGACTTTGCTCGTTTTGGACTTGCACATATAGAAAGCATAGTATAGTTCAATTCCACTGTGCAGCATTGTGACTGCTGAGCGTTTCTGCAGCGATACTACAAAGAGTGACAAACGCAATAAAAAAAAAGTATTATAACTGGTGTGATAGACCAGTGGCCCCCAAAAACGAAAGATTGAAGCGGGGTGTTATATACCTTCTTCCACATACATACTGCACTTCTCTAGAGACTTTTGACAACAGTACCCAGATCAGCCCAAGGAGGAGGTTGGTCCTCGGTGTTGCTGCCTACTCCGAGATCTCTAATTATAGCGGTGGGGAAGGTGACGTTGATGATAACGTGTCTAGTGATGTCACGTGGGTACCCACAAGAGAGGAAGAGGAGGGGAGTTCAGAGTGAGATATGGACCAGCAGATAGGGAGGAGAAGCAGGAAGAACTTACATTGCACAGGAGGGACAAAAGCAGACTGCTAATGTATCAGGAGGGAGGTATCAACCATGTACGGTCACATCTGGCACTCCCAGGACTCCGGGACATGGCTCCGCAGTGTTTTTTAACGTGCCCGCTGCTGACAATAGTGTTGCCATCTGCAATTTATGCTGTCAACGCGGTAAGCCCAACACTCACCTAGGGATGACCGCCTTAAGAAGGCACATGAGCTGCCATCACTGAGCCCAGTGGGAGTAATGGCCACCCTCCATGCTCTCACAGTCCAGCCTCGTCTTCTACTTCTCCTTCTCCTCTCTCCTCACAATTGTTCTCCACTCCACCTTCCATCACGCCATCCTCACGTTTTTCTGCAAAAAGGCAGGCTTTCGTGGGCCAAATGTTTGAGCGTAAAAAAATGATGATGCCGGATAACCCTCTTGCCCAACGGTTGACGGCTGGCTTGTCAGAACTGATAGCCCGCCAACTACTGCCATATAAACTGGTGGACTCGGAGGCCTTTTGAAAATTTGTGGCCATTGAAACACCACAATGGAAGGTCCCAGGAAGGAAGTATTTCTCACAGAAGGGCATCCCAGAGCTATATGGCCATGTTCAGTGGCAGATGAATGTATTTCTGGCACACAGCGTTGGTGCCAAGATACATCTGACCACAGACACATGGTCTAGCAAACACGGGCAGGGAAGGTATATCACCTTTACTGTTCACTGGGGGAACCTTCTGATGGCCGTCAAGCATGTAACCCATGGCACCCATGTAGATTTGGTTTTACCGCCACGGATTGCATGCAGGCCTGGCTCTTCTTCTCCTCCTCCTACTCCATCCTCCTCCCTCTCCTCCTCAGCTGACTCCTCCTTTTCCGCTGCTAGTGTCTCTTCCGCTGCGCCGCCCAAGCTCCCCAGAACCTATTCGACATGCCAGGTGAGCCGTTGCCATGCTGTGCTGCGTCTGTTGTGCCTGGAAGCCAAGAGCCACACTGGCCCTGCACTCTTTTCAGATTTGCGTTCACAGGCAGATCAGTGGCTAACACAGCTTTGACAGTTGGTAAAGTGGTGTGTGAGAACGGTGCCAATCTGCTTAGCGCATTGAAACAGGGTAAAATTACGCACGTGCCATGCATGGCACACGTCTTAAGCTTGGTCGTGCAGCAATTCATTGTCAAATACCCTGGGGTCCAGGACATCTTGCGGCAGGTAAGGAAAATCTCGGCCCATTTCAGAAGATCATACACAGCCATGGCTCGCCTTGCTGACGTTCAGCGGCGACACAATCTGCCAGTCAGACGTCTTATTTGTGATTGCCCGACGTGATGGAGCTCAACCTTCTATATGCTTGATAGGCTGCTCCAGCAGAAACGTGCAGTTAACGTCTACCTGTATGAACTCTGCAGCAGAACAGGTTCTGGGGAGCTTGTTTTTTTTTCACCGCGCCAGTGGCTGCTAATGCGCGATGCATGCAGACTTCTGCGGACATTTGATGAGATCACCAAACTGGTCAGTAGCAGCCATGACGCCATCAGTGACATGGTACCTTATGCCTTCTTTATGGAGCGTGCATTGCGTCATGTCATTGATCAAGCCGTGAAGGAGCAGGAACAGGAAGATGCGGAAGTTGCAATGCTGGATGAATTCCCAGGGGGGGTACTTTATCTGAGACAAGTCAACAACAGGAGACTGAAGAGGAATCAGAGAAGAATGGTGCCGGGGTGGATGAGGAGGAGCAAGAAGAGCATGCTTTAAACCTTTCTGGGATCCCTGTTGTTGTGCGTGGATGGGGAGAGGAGAACGAGGAGGATAACATTATCCGGGATGATGAGCAGGAGTCAGGCCACCACACCGCTTCCAGTTTAGTGCAAATGGGGGCCTTCATGCTCCAGTGTTTTAACAGGAACCCCCATATAAAAGCATAAGGGTCAAGGACCAGTACTGGGTAGCAACGTACTTAGACCCCCGGTACAAACACAAAATGGTGGAAATGTTACCACTATCACAGAGGGCTGTCAGAATGGAGCACTTCCAACCTTGCTTTGAGAAATGCTGCATTCTGCTTTTGCGTGCGCTGGCAGAGAAGGAATTCCCCCTCTCAGAGAAAGAGTTGCGGGTACCAATCCAACAGCGCCTGCAAGAAGAGGCCGGTTTGAAGATGTGTAGGTTACTTCTGATGTGAGGTCATTCTTTCAGCCGACCCATCGACAGGTCTCATCCGGATCCAGCATCAGGGATCGCCTAGACCGACAGGTGTCCGACTACATCGGGTTAACGGCCAATGTGGATGCTCTGAGGAGTGATGAACCCCTGGACTACTGGGTGGGCAGGCTTGACCTCTGGCCAGAGCTTGCCCAATTTGCAATGGAACTGTTGGCTTTCCTCTCATCCAGTGTCCTGTCTGAAAGGACGTTCAGTGCAGCAGGGGGGATCGTGACCGATAAGTGCACTCGCCTAGCTGACGACAGTGTTAACTACCTCACATTTATAAAAATGAATGAGGCATGGATCTCTGAGGAATTCAACATACATTTTTCTACATTTGGCTCACTTCCTTGTACAAAAAAAGCACACCGTACTATATCCCCGTACCCTCCTGTTTGAATAGGTTGAGCGGTGTCATATTTTTGGGGCCCAGCAGCGAGTTGCTGGTATCAGTGCTGCTGTCAGTGCTTTATATCACGGTGCTGGTGTCAGTGCTCTATATCACGGTGCTGGTGTCAGTGCACTTTATCACGGTGCTGGTGTCAGTGCTCTATATCACAGTGCTGGTGTCAGTGCTCTATATCACGGTGCTGGTGTCAGTGCACTCTATCACTGTGCTGGTGTCAGTGCTCTCACAGTGCTGGTGTCAGTGAACTGTATCACAGTCCTGGTGTCAGTGCTCTATATCACGGTGCTAGTGTCAGTGCTCTATATCACAGTGCTGGTGTCAGTGCACTCTATCACGGTGCTGGTGTCAGTGCACTCTATCATGGTGCTGGTGTCAGTGCACTCTATCTCGGTGCTGGTGTCAGTGCACTCTATCACGGTGCTGGTGTCAGTGCTCTATATCACGGTGCTGGTGATCATCTCCTGCAACCTCTTCATAGCCTACCCTGACCTTTCCTCTCCTCCATTGCCTTCATGCGCTCCTGAGTCCTGAATTGTCAAAATTTCACAGTTAAAAAAAAGATGCTTGTAGTTGTCGATCCCAGATTCACTTCATACATGTGTTATGTCAGTGGCCATGTGGTGGGGCTATGTGTGCACAGCTAGTAAGTATTTTGTGGCTGAAAATAGGAACTGTAGGTTTTTAAAGTTCGCCTGCCATTGAAGTCAATGGGGCCCGCTGCAAACTTTGCAGTTCACAAACTTTTGGCCGCATTCGCGGTTCGCGTTCGTGAAACGTCCCATCGGAAGTTCGTCCATCTCTATGCACTATACTATGCTTTCTATATGTGCAAGTATTTTATACTTGTATTACGCCACTATATACTGCACACCAAATAGTACACCTATACAAATCCTTAAAAGGACCTTTGTGGACCTAATAGTAGCTAGCTAGTAGCTAGTGATTTGCAGACTGTCCCTGCTCAGAACACCAAACTGTCCCCCAGTCCCTACACTGATAAAAGACAGCTGCAGAATTGGGCAGCAATCAGCTCAGCAGCACAGCAGTCAAGTATAATATGCTGTCTATATTTGAAAGAAAGTATATTATACATGTACAAACCTATATACTGTACACCTATAAAAGGACCTTTGTGGACCTACTAGCTAGTGATTTGCAGACTGTCCCTGCTCAGAACACCAAACTGTCCCTCAGTCCCTACACTAATAAAAGACAGCTGCAGAATCTGGCAGTAATCAGCAGCACAGCAGTCAGCAGTGCACCATAATATACTTTGTATATTTGAAAGAAAGTATATTATATGTGTACAACCCTTAAAAGGACCTTTGTGGACCTAAGAGTAATAACTAGTGATTAAACTGACTGTCCCTGCTCCACACAGCATCCTGTCTCCACACAGTATTCTGTCCCTACACTGACAAAAGACAGCTGCAGAATCGGTCAGCAGTACACTCAGCAATCAGCAGCACAGCAGTCAGCAGCAGTGCACCAGAACCCTATATACTGTACACCTATACCAGTCCTTAAAAGAACCTTTGTGGACCTAATAGTAATAGCTAATGATTAATTGTCCATGTGCTGAAATGTCTCAATTGGCTGTCCTGTACCCCATGATGGATGTGTCATGGGTCAAAGTTCTTCACAATGTAAACAAATATGGCCGCCGCGAACAGCGCCAGAAGTCGGCCGGTTTGCCGAATCGCGAATGAGCAAAATTTGCCACGAACCGACCGCCGGGCGAACCGCAAGGCCATCTCTACTGCTCTATAATAAGATGCGAAATTAGGACAACCTAGATCTCCATTTAATTTAGGGAGGTAAAGTGTGTGTTGCTGTGTACGTGGTCTAAAAGAACCTCATATAAATGCATTTGCCTTTTTCTGTATAATTCTCGGGTAATAGGCAGGAATTGGAATTGGTAAGACACTGAAAAGGTACAATAATTTGGGTAAGACTGTAATTTTTATTGAGTTGATTCTTCCGAGCCATGATAAAGGAAGGTGGTTCCAAGATTTCAACATATTTGTTATATTTTTTTAACATTCGAGGGTAATTTGCTGAAAAAAGATCCAAGAGTGATGCAGTGAGGTGTATTGAGATATGGAATTGATTTAACTGCCCAGGTAAAGGGGAGACCTACCTTAGCTGAACTTAATTCTAAATTTGAAAGAGGTACATTTAGTGTTACACATTTCTTGTGATTAGGGATGAGCCGAACACCCCCCAGCTCAGTTTGCACCAGCACTTTAGAAAGGACCGAAAATTAGTGCGAACTTTAGAACCCCATTGAAGTCTATGGGGCTCGAACGTTCGAAATAAAAAGTGCTAATTTTAATGGCTAATATGCAAGATATTGTCCTAAAAAGGGTTTGGGGAGATGGGTCAATGCCTAAAATGTTTTTAAAAACGGCCGTTTTTTCGGTAGCACTGATTTTAATGACGATTAAAGTGAAAAAAATTGTGAAATATTCCTTTAAATATCATGCCTGGGGGGTGTCTATAGTATGCCTGTGAAGTGCCACGTGTTTCCCATGTTTAGAACAGTCCCTGCACAAAATGACATTTAACGGAAAAAAAGTCATTTAAAACTGCTTGCGGTTTTAATGTAATAACTGGTTCCAGCAATATGGATGAAAAGCATTGAGAAAAATGGCATAGGTAGCCCCCTCTGCCCATTACCAGCCCCTTTGGGTCTTGTACAGATATTAAGGGGAACCCCGTACCCATATTAAAAAGGAAAGGCGTGGGGCCCCCAGGCCCTATATACTCAGAGCAGGAGTATACAGGCGGTGCAAACAAGACAGGGACTGTGTAGGTTTGTTGTGTTAAGTAGAATCTGTTTGTAATTTTGAACTGGTACATTTTTAAAGTGTAGCTCCAGTCAGAAATTCTATTTTTAAGCTTTTAGGAAAACATAGGAAGGGTTATCACCCCTGTATAATTTGTTTTGCTGTCCGTCTTTTTTCCTCTCACTTCCTGTTGTCTCTTTCCGTTTGCAAGTAGGAGACGTTTGTAAGTTGGATGTTTGAAAGTAGGGGACTGCCCTATATCTGCAGAAAAAGGGCCTAAGGTGTTGGTGTTGCTCGAAGTGACTCTTTCTGGAGCGCCCTGCTGTGAACGATTATATCAAGAATTGTAATTACATGCCATTGTTGAACAGTGGTAGAAAAATTGGGCCTTTGGTGGTTGTTGTGGTGGTGCTGGTGCCACAACACTATAAGCCCTCACAGTTACTCTCGGTGGGCACAGGAATGGGCCCTGCTGTGAAATATTATATCATGAATTTTTTCCGTTATTTATCGGCGTATAACATGCACTTTTTTCCCTTTAAAATCAGGGGAAAATCATGGGTGCGTGTCATACGTCGATCTCCCTGCCGATCTGCCAATCTGCGCTGTCTGTGGAGCGCCGCCAACATTTACAGAGCTGTGTACTCGGCTCCACTCTTAGTCACGCCCAATCCCGCCTCCTAGCCTTTACGTCCCGTCTCAGCGGCGGCGGAAGGAGCGGCGGGAGGAGCCGAGGATCTCAGTGGTGGCGGGAGGAGCCGAAGATCTCGGTGGCAGCGGCGGCGGGAGGAGCCGAAGATCTCAGAGGCGGCGGCGTGAGGAGCCGAAGATCTCGGCGGCGGCTGCGGTAAATTTAAAACTAAAACATGCTGCAATTTTGGGGAAGGCTGCAGGGGGACAGTGGAAGGCTGCAGGAGGACAGTGAAAGGCTGCAGGAGGATGTAAGGTATTTTTCCTTAAACATGCCTCCTAAAAGTTTTTTCCTTAAACTTCCCTCCTAAATGTGGGGTGCGTGTTATACGCCGGCGCATGTTATACGCCGATAAATACGGTAATTACATGCCCCTGTTAAACAGGGGCTGAAAAATTGGGCCTTAGGCACTGCTTGCTGGTGCCACAACAGTGCAACCTCTCCAAGATACTGTAGTTGGAGTGCAGGAATGAGCCCTGCAGCAAAGCATTGCATCAAAAATTGTATCGCATGCCCCTGTAAAACAGGGGCTGAAAAATTGGGCCTATACACTGCAACCTCTACCATATACTCTAGTTGGATTGCAGGAATGAGCCCTGTTGCAAAGCATTGCATCAAAAATTGTAATTACATGCCCCTGTTAAACAGGGGCTGAAAAATTGGGCCTTAGGCACTGGTGCTGGTGCCATGACACTGCAACCTCTCCCATATACTCTATTTGGAGTGCAGGAATGAGCCCTGCTGCAAAGCATTGCATCAAAAATTGTAATTACACGCCCCTGTTAAACAGGGGCTTAAAAATTGGGCTGGTGGCATCACCCAGAACCAAAAATGTTTTACCAAGATATCAGCGGAGGAGGAAGAGGATAGACAATCAACATAAAAGGACAGTCACTCAGCATCAGCATAGGCAGTCTTGAAGGGATGTGATATTTCAAAAAAAATTATTCGCTTACATCAGCTTCAGGTGCTTGATAGCTGGTGGTGATCCAAGACTGATTCATCTTTATGAAGGTCAGTCGATCAACCGAGTCAGTGGACAGGCGCACCCTGTGACCGGTTATAAAGCCACCAGCAGCACTGAAGGTGCGTTCCGAAGGAACGCTGGATGCAGGACAGGCCAGTAGCTCAATTGCATACTGTGCAAGCTCTGGCCAGTGATCCATCCTCAAGACCCAGTAAGCCAGAGGATTTTCGGTGGGAAAGGTGTCCAAGTCTGACCTTGCCCCTAGGTATTCCTGCACCATGTAAATCAGACGCTGGCGATGGTTGCTGGAACCGATCATACCTTAGGGCTGCGGACTAAAAAATTGTGTGAACGCATCGGTCAGACGGCCACCTTCTCCACCGCTCCTTCTGACCGAAGCCTCAGCAGCACATTGTCCAGGACCAGGAGTTTGTAACCTCCCGTCTCTGGGAACGTGTTGCACAGACCTTTCTGCAAGGCCTCCCGGAGATGTCTCATCCTCTGCTCCCTCTGCTATGGCAAGATAAGGTCGGCAACCTTACCCTTGTACCGTGGATCAAGGAGAGTGGCCAGCCAGTAATGGTCCCTCTCCTTGATCCGAAGAATACGAGGATCCTTCCGCAGGCTTTGCAGGATCAGGGAGGCCATGCAGCGTAGGTTAGCTGAGGCATTTAGTCCGGAGTCCTCTGGGTCACTAAGGACAACATGATCCGCAGCCACCTCCTCCCAGCCACGTAGAAGTACATGGGTTTCTTGGGACTGGAAATCATCCCTACAAGACTGCTGCTGCTGATGCTGAGTGCCAGGCTCCACCTCTATGCTGACACAATCATCCTCCTCCTCCTCCTCCTCCTCCTCCTCTTCCTGTGTGATGGGTGGGACAACAAGAACACTGTCTGGATAAAGGGGGCCTTGAGAGGCAAGGAAGTCCTTCTCTTCCTGCCTCTGTTCTGCCTCAAGTGCCCTGTCCATTATTCCATGCAGCGTATGCTCCAACAGGTGGACAAGAGGTACAGTGTGACTGATGCATGCACTGTCACTGCTCACCATCCTTGTGGCCTCCTCAAACGGTGACAGGACAGTGCATGCATCCCTGATCATGCCCCACTGGCGTGGTGAGAAAAAAAACGAGCTCCCCTGACCCTGTCCTGGTGCCGTAGTCACACAGGTACTCATTGATGGCCCTCTGCTGCGTGTGCAGCCACTGCAGCATGGCCAACGTTGAGTTCCACCTGGTGGGCATGTCACATATAAGGCGGTTCTTGGGCAGCTTCAACTCCTTTTGGAGCTCAGCCAGCCTTGCACTGGCATTAAATGATCGGCGGAAATGCACACAGACTTTCCTGGCCTGCTTCAGGACATCCTGTAAGCCCGGGTACCTGCCCAAGAACCGCTGCACCACCAGGTTAAGGACGTGAGCCACACAGGGCAAATGGGTCAGTTGTCCCTGTCGGAGGGCGGAGAGGAGGTTGGTGTCATTGTCGCAAACCACCATTCCTGGCTTAAGTTGGCGTGGCGTCAACCATCTCTCGGCCTGCCCCTGCAGAGCTGACAAAATATCTGCCCCAGTGTGGCTCCTGTCCCTCGAACAAACCAGCGCAAGCACGGCATGGCATCATTTTGCCTGCGTACTAGCGTAGCCCCTTGAACACCTACAGAGCACCGCTGGTTCCGAGGACAGAGCACTGGAAGAGGCCATGGAGGAAGAAGAGGAGGGGGTGGAGGAGAGAGGCGTGTCACAACCAGTAGTAGCATTTTGGAGGCGTGGTGGTGGAACAACCTCCAACACTATTGCACCTTGTCCTGCATCCTTCCCAGCTGCCAGAAGAGTGACCCAATGGGCCGTGAAAGACAAGTAATGTCCTTGTCTATGCCTGCTGGACCATGAGTCAGCGGTGATATGCACCTTACCGCTGACCGCCCTGTCCAGTAAGGCAAGGACATTGCCTTCCACATGCCGGTAGAGAGCCAGAATCGCCTTCCTTGAGAAAAAGTGGCGGTTCCTGCGGGGACTTGCCACTGAGGAACCGCACATTGCACAAACTCACGGAAGGAGGCCAAGTCTGGTCAAGCATGTGATGCCCAAGCTGCTGTTTTGGCCACGCGAGATACGCTTGAGACATATGTTGCAAATAGCAGCGGTGTGATCTGATGCACTCATCTCAAAAAAGGCCCACACCAAGAACTTTTAGAATAATGCACAGAGGCAGCGCCCTGCACAGGCGGAGCTCTGCAGTGTGATTCAGTCAGTGTGCTGCCCCTAAGCTGGCCCCCGGAGGGCATCCTGCCTCGTTGGAGATGTGCCTCCTCCTCCTCCTTCTCTCTCCTACCAGGCACCCATGTGGAGTCAGTGACCTCATTATCCCCTCCCTCTTCATCACTGGAGCAAACCTGGCAATATGCTGCAGCTTGTGGAACATGACTGCCAGATTGCTGTCCTTCTTGAGCATCCCCTCTCTCTGCGCTCACGCTACTGCCTTCCTCTAGCTGAGTATCATCATCAGAGCCTACAAAACACTTGGCATCCTCCTGGATCATGTATCCAACACTGTGCTCAAACAGTTCGGGGGACTCCCCAGGAGGGCATGGTGGGTCTAGGGAAGGAGTGACTGATGATGACATTGAGATGAGGGAAGAGGATGCGTTGGCAGCTGCTTTGCTAGTACCCTGAGCCTGGGTGAGAGAGGATGAGGACGATGAAGAGAGCTTGGTCACCCACTCTACCAAGTCTTCGGCATGATGCGGCTAATGACGATGCACCGCGTCCACGACCAGCACTGTTGTCTCTAGACACAGAGCCTGCTTGCCCTCTTTTATTGGTTTGTGCCTGTCTGTCTCTCCTTATTGGCTTTCTAGACATGGTAATTGTGCTGTGCTGGAGGCACACAACACCCACTAACTCCTGCAGATGGCTCTATTTGAGAACAGCAATAAAGGGTAGATACAGGTGTATACTGCACTGGAGGCACACAACACCCACTAACTCCTGCAGATGGCTTTATTAGTGAACACCAGCAATAAAGGGTAGATACAGGTGTATATTGTGCTGTGCTCGAGGCACACAACACCCACTAACTCCTGCAGATGGCTGTATCAGAGAACACCAGCAATTAAAGGGTAGATATCGGTGTATACTGTTCTGTGCTGGAGGAACAAAACACCCACTAACTCCTGCAGATGGCTTTATTATAGCACACCAGCAATAAAGGGTAGCTACAGGTGTATACTGCGCTGGAGGCACACACCACCAACTAACTCCTGCAGATGGCTCAATTAGAGAACATCAATATAGGTAGATACAGGTGTATACTGGGCTGGAGGCACACAACACCAATGTCTTTATTATAGCACACCAGCAACAAAGGGTAGATACATGTGTATATTGTGCTGTGCTGGAGGCACACAACACCCACTAACTCCTGCAGATGGCTCAATTAGAGAACAGCAATATAGGTAGATACAGGTGTATACTGCACTGGAAGCACACAACACCCACTAACTCCTGCAGATGGCTCAATTATAGAACAGCAATATAGGTAGCTACATGTGTATACTGCACTGGAGGCACACAACACCAACTAACTCCTGCAGATGGCTCAATTACAGAACAGTAATATAGGTAGATACAGGTGTATACTGCGCTGGAAGCACACAACACCCACTAACTCCTTGTCAGAAACCATGGATCAGACTGAGACAGAAGTACTATCAAATCACACTAATAAAAAGGTAAATAGAAAAAAGCGTAGTCAAGCATAGCCAGATCGGATAGTCAGCCAGTCTAAAGTTCATTAACTAGATCAGGTAATCAGCTAGGCTGGAAGTCAGGGATCCAAGGAGAGCAACTGCAAGCAGGATAAGAAGCCATGTGGGATGTCAGCAAGCCAGTCTTGAAACAAACAGCAGGAGATGGTTCCCTGTGATGTGACCAACGTGAAGGCAAATGGAAAAGTGAGCAGGAAGGCTTTAAATAGGCAGGTCAGACAAGCATCATCGGGAACAGCTGGTAACTGTGGGAAGAGAACTGGCAATTAGCCGACAGGTGAGCGGCCAGCCCAGAGGAGGAAGGGCTAAGCCAGCCCTGACAGTACCCCCCCTCAAAGACCCCTCTCTCTCGGAGGACCACCGGGGCTTGAGGGGAAACCGTCTATGGAACTCCTGCAGATGGCTCAATTAGAGAACAGCAATATAGGTAGATACAGGTGTATACTGCGCTAGAAGCACACAGCACCAACTAACTCCTGCAGATGGCTCAATTAGAGAACAACAATATAGGTGTCAGGACCTGGACTTGAACCCGGGACCTCAGCTGTGTCTGGCAATGAATCTTCTCTCTGAGCTATCTGAGATGCTGGACAGTGCCTTCTCAGATCCTTTAGACAACCCTGTCTTGTACCTTGATTTCAGCTGAACCTTGAACTCTTTGCTCCTCCCATGAACTTCCTGATATAAGCCATGTCTTTGCACTTCCTCCTTGCCAGAATATTGTGCTATCTCCAGCCTGTATCTTGCTCCTGTTTTCCCTGCTGCCGCTTATATTTGCTACTGCTCGTTATTGACCCTTGGCTTGTTCCACGACTACGCTTCTGCCTGATCCCAACCTGCAACTACTCGTTACCGACTATTTGGCTTGCTTACTGACCACGCTTCTGTTTGATCCTTACCTGCTCATCCGCTACTGAACCCCGGCTTGCTCACCTCTAGGGATGAGCCGAACACCCCCCGGTTTGGTTCACACCAGAACTTTCGAACGGACCCCAAATTCGTACGAACTTTAGAACCCCATTGAAGTCGATGGGACTCGAATGTTCGAATTTAAAAGTGCTAATTTTAACGGCTAATATGCAAGATGCTGTCCTAAAAAGGGTTTGGGGACCTGGCTCCTGCCCCAGGGGACATGGGTCAATGCCTAAAATGTTTTTAAAAATGGCCGTTTTGGCGGGAGCACTGATTTTAATGACGATTAAAGTGAAAAAAAAAGTGAAATATTCCTTTAAATATCGTGCCTGGGGGTGTCTGTAGTATGCCTGTGAAGTGCCACGTGTTTCCCGTGTTTAGAACAGTCCCTGCACAAAATGACATTTAACGGAAATAACATCATTTAAAACTGCTTGCGGTTTTAATGTTATATCTGGTTTCTGCAATATGGTTGAAAATCATTGAGAAAAATGGCATGGGTAGCCCTTCCTGCCCATTACCAGCCCCTTTGGGTCTTGTACGCATATTAAGGGGAACCCCGTACCCATATTAAAAAAAGGAAATGCGTGTGGCCCCCAGACCCTATATACTCAGAACAGCAGTATACAAGCGGTGCAAACAAGACAGGGACTGTGTAGGTTTGTTGTGTTAAGTTGAATCTGTTTAATTTTCAACTGGTACATTATTAAAGTGTAGCTCCAGTCAAAAAAAAATTTAAGCTTTTTGGTAAACATAGGGAAGGGTTACCACCCCTGTATAATTTGTTTTGTCGTCCATCTTTTTTCATCTCACTTGCTGTTGTCTCCATCCGTTTGCAAGTAGGAGATGTTTGAAAGTAGGGGCCTGCCCTATATGCTCTGCAGAAATGGCGGAACAAGGTGTTGGTTTTGCCACAACATTGTAAGCCCTCAAAGTGACTCTTGGTGGGCGCTGGAGCGCCCTGCTGTGAACTATTATATCAAGAATTGTAATTACATGCCATTGTTGAACAGTGGTAGAAAAATTGACCTTTGGTGGTTGTGGTGCTGGTGCCACAACACTATAAGTCCTCACAGTTACTCTGGGTGGGCACAGGAACGGGCCTTCCTGTGAAATATTATATCAAGAATTGTAATTACATGTCCCTGTTAAATAGGGGCAGAAAAATTGGGCCTTAGGCACTGGTGCTGGTGCCACCACACTGCAACCTCTCCCATATACTCTAGTTGTAGTGCAGAAATTAGCCCTGATGCAAAGCATTGCATCAAAAATTGTAATTAAAAGCCCCTGTTAAACAGGGGCAGAAAAGTTGGGCTGATGGCATCACCCAGAACCAGAAATGTTCTTCCAACATATCAGCGGAGGAGGAAGAGGATAGACAATCAACATAACAGGACAGTCACTCAGCATCAGCATAGGCAGTCTTGAAGGGATGTGATATTTCAAAAAAAATTATTCGGTTACATCAGCTTCAGGTGCTTGGTAGCTGTGGGTGATCCAAGACTGATTCATCTTGATGAAGGTCAGTCGATCAACTGATTCGGTGGACAGGCACACCCTGTGATCGGTAACAAAGCCACCAGCAGCACTGAAGGTGTATTCCGAAAAAGAATGCTGGATGCAGGACAGGCCAGTAGCTCAATTGCATACTGTGCAAGCTCTGGCCAGTGATCCATCCTCAAGACCCAGTAAGCCAGAGGATTTTCGGTGGGAAAGGTGTCCAAGTCTGACCTTGCCCCTAGGTATTCCTGCACCATGTAAATCAGACGCTGGCGATGGTTGCTGGAACCGATCATACCTTAGGGCTGCGGACTAAAAAATTGTAGGAAAGCATCGGTCAGACGGCCACCTTCTCCACCGCTCCTTCTGACCGATGCCTCAGCAACACGTTGTCCAGGACCAGGAGTTTGTAACCTCCCAGTCTCTGGGAACGCGTTGCACAGACCTTTCTGCAAGGCCTCCCGGAGATGTCTCATCCTCTTCTCCCTCTGCGATGGCAAGATAAGGTCGGCAACCTTACCCTTGTACCGTGGATCAAGGAGAGTGGCCAGCCAGTAATGGTCCCTCTCCTTGATCGGAAGAATACGAGGATCCTTCCGCAGGCTTTGCAGGATCAGGGAGGCCATGCAGCGTAGGTTAGCTGAGGCATGCGGTCCGGAGTCCTCTGGGTCACTAAGGACAACATGATCCGCAGCTACCTCCTCCCAGCCACGTACAAGTCCACGGGTTTCTTGGGACTGTAAATCATCCCTACAAGACTGCTGCTGATGCTGAGTGCCAGCCTCCACCTCCATGCTGACACAATCATCCTACTCCTCCTCATCCTCTTCCTGTGTGATGGGTGGCACAGCAGGAACACTGTCTGGATAAAGGGGGCCTTGAGAGGCAAGGAAGTCCTTCTCTTCCTGCCTCTGTTCTGCCTCAAGTGCCCTGTCCATTATTCCATGCAGCGTATGCTACAACAGGTGGACAAGAGGTACAGTGTCACTGATGCATGCACTGTCACTGCTCACCATCCTAGTGGCCTCCTCAAACGGTGACAGGACAGTGCATGCATCCCTGATCATGCCCCACTGGCGTGGTGAGAAAAAACCGAGCTCCCCTGACCCTGTCCTGGTGCCGTAGTCGCACAGGTACTCATTGATGGCCCTCTGCTGCATGTGCAGCCGCTGCAGCATGGCCAACGTTGAGTTCCACTTGGTGGGCATGTCACATATAAGGCGGTTCTTGGGCAGCTTCAACTCCTTTTGGAGCTCAGCCAGCCAAGCACAGTCATTAAATGATCGGCGGAAATGCACACAGACTTTCCTGGCCTGCTTCAGTACATCCTGTAAGCCCGGGTACCTGCCCAAAAACCACTGCACCACCAGGTTAAGGACGTGAGCTACACAGGGCACATGGGCCAGTTGTCCCTGTCGGAGGGCGGAGAGGAGGTTGGTGCCATTGTCGCAAACCACCATTCCTGGCTTAAGCTGGCATGGCGTCAACCACCTCTCGGCCTGCCCCTGCAGAGCTGACAAAACATCAGTGTGGCTCCTGTCCCCCAAACAAACCAGCGCAAGCACGGCATGGCATAGTTTTGCCTGCGTACTTGCGTAGCCCCTGGAACGCCTACGGAGCACCGCTGGTTCTGAGGACAGAGCACTGGAAGAGGCCATGGAGGAAGAAGAAGAGGAGGGGGTGGAGGAGAGTGGTGTGTCACAACCAGTAGTAGTATTTTGGAGGCGTGGTGGCGGAACAACCTCCAACACTACTGCACCTTGTCCTGCATCCTTCGCAGCTGCCAGAAGAGTGACCCAATGGGCCGTGAAAGACAGGTAACATCCCTGTCCATGCCTGCTGGACCATGAGTCAGCGGTAATATGCACTTTACTGCTGACCGCCCTGTCCAGCGAGGCAAGGACATTGCCTTCCACATGCCGGTAGAGAGCCGGAATCGCCTTCCGTGAGAAAAAGTGGCGTTTGGGGACCTGCCACTGAGGAACCGCACATTGTACAAACTCACGGAAGGGGGCCGAGTCTACCGACTGAAAAGGCAGCAGTTGAAGTGCTAGCAATTTAGCCAAGCTAGCATTCAACCGCTGGGAATGTGGATGGCTGGGAGTGAACTTCTTTCGCCGGTCCAGCAGCTGGGGCAGGGACATTTGCCTGCTTTAATCGGACGTGGGTGTACTGCTAGCAGAGTGCCCGGAAGCACTTGGCTGTGACACACCTAATTCTACACCTTCATTCCTCTCAGAGCAGCTTTCAGAGAGGACTGAAGGTCTAGTGGGGTTGGAGATCTCAGCTGATGAGGAGCAAGGAGAGGTCCGCTTTGTTCTTTGGTGTGGGTCATTGAGGTACGCTTGCCAATGAGCTGCATGGCAGGTCAACATATGTCTGGTCAAGCATGTGGTGCCCAAGCGGCTGATGTTTTGGCCACGCGAGATACGCTTGAGACATATGTTGCAAATAGCAGCGGTGCGATCTGATGCACTCATCTCAAAAAAGGCCCACACCAAAGAACTTTTAGAATAATGCACAGAGGCAGCGCCCTGCACAGGCGGAGCTCTGCGGTGTGATTCAGTCGGTGTGCTGCCCCTAAGCTGGCCCCCGGAGGGCATCCTGCCTCGTTGGACATGCGCCTCCTCCTCCTCCTCCTCCTCTCTCCTACCAGGCACCCACGTGGAGTCATTGCCCTAATCATCCCCTCCCTCTTCATCGCTGGAGCAAACCTGGCAGTATGCTGTAGTTTGTGGAACATGACTGCCAGATTGCTGTCCTTCTTGAGCATCCCCTCTCTCTGCATTCACGCTACTGCCTTCCTCTAGCTGAGTATCATCATCAGAGCCTACAAAACACTGGGCATCCTCCTGGAGCATGTACCCAACACTGTGCTCAAAGAGTTCAGGAGACACCTCAGGAGGACGTGGTGGGTCTAGGGAAGGAGTCACTGATGATGACATTGAGAGGAGGGAAGACGATGCATTGGCAGCTGCTTTGCTAGTACCCTGAGACTGGGTGAGAGAGGATGAGGAGGATGAAGAGGGCTTGGTCATCCACTCTACCAAGTCGTTGGCATGTTGCGGCTCAACATGTCCAGCTGCCGAAAATAAGGACAAGCGCATCCCATGGCCACGTGCTGATGATGACGATGCACTGCGTCCATGACCAGCACTGTTGTCTCTAGACACAGAGCCTGCTTGCCCTCTTTTATCGGCTCGCGCCTGTCTGCCTCTCCTTACTGGCCTTCCAGTCATGGTAATGGCCTGAAGGGAGTTGGGAAAATCAGCAATTAGGTAGTGTATATTGTGCTGGAGGCACACACAATTTTCACTAACTCCTGCAGATGGCAGATGGCTCAAATAGAGAAGAGCTATGTAGGTGGATATATCGGTGTATACTGGTTTCAGAGCACGCAGACAGCACGCACAAGCTCCTACTGCTGACTGCAAGCTCTATTTAAAACGAGCAAGATAGTTTGCTATATAGGTGGATATAGCAGTGTATACTGGGTTCAGAGCACGCAGACAGCACGCACAAGCTCCTACCGCTGACTGCAAGCTCTATTTAAAACGGGCAAGATAGTTTGCTATATAGGTGGAGGTTTTTATTTAAAAAAAAAAACTGCTGCCAGTTGTATTTACAAAACAAAGACATAAATACTCATTCTTGAAAAGAAGACAGGAAAACCAACTTAAACAGACTTAATAAAATAGAAAAGAAAACATGCTTTCTTCACCAGCTTAAAAGAAAAGTCACTCGGATTAGAACAGTTTATCTACAATAACAACCTATCTATATACACTACACACCCTTTATAGACAGGAACGTAACGAAACCATCAGTGCCTACCATGCTTTTAAAATTAGATTGCCCAAAAAACTAAACGTGAGGGACAGGACAGACAGACCCACCACCTAGGGAAAAAGAAGGGGGAGGATCATCAAGGTGGCCGGAAAGAAAAGCCTCTCCACAATCTGGCACACCTTTCCCTGCCCGTTCTTTCTCCCTCAAGATACCTCACCTTCACCAATTCCCGAAAGATATCACCCGCCACTTCATGCACGGGCAGGAACCTGCCCCTAGTGGACACTAAGCACCGCGCGTGCCAGGTGTAATAACGGCAAACTGTACTAACTAAAAACAGTGACGATAACTCATGACCCCTCCGGACCCTGAAGTCGCCGTACACCCTCTCAGAATAGGTAAGGCCCCGGAGACGGGGATAGCCAATGGCATCCCCAACCTCCCCCAGAACCTCCAAGTTGAAAGGGCACTCAACCAAAAAGTGGTCCATGGTCTCCAGTGCCCCTCCACACTTGGGACGAGGGCAGCCCCTGTCCTCAAGACTCCGGTACTTTAAGTTCGACCTCACATAGAGCCGTCCATGGAACGCCCTCCATGCAAGATCCCAGAACTTGTCCGGAATTCTCTTAGAATTCAGAAGGGCTAATCCCTCCCTGAGAACCCGGTCCGGACAATCCCTTAAGGCTAGTGGTCTCAAAAAGTCAGAGGTCATGACCCGCTTGTACAGCTCGCGCCGACCCAACGAGCCCACCTCCAGGGCTGTTATCCTCCACCACCTCAGTACCTTTAGGGCAGTTGGAACATAGGTGGTACCCATGGGATCTCCGTAGATCACCGGGGCGACCGCCCCCCTCCCACCCACTCAGGAAAACCAGAAACCAGTTCTTACATGAGCGTTCCCACAGGGAGGGTTCGTCCTGAAAAATGGATTGTAGGTTGAACTTAAGAAACACCACGGTAAAGAAAACCGTGGGATTAATCATGTCCAACCCACCCTGCCTCCTCTGTCGGTACGTGACCTTCCTCTTTATCAGATTCAGCCTGTTTCCCCACAAGAGCAGAAAGAACAGACCGCAGATCTGCGCATAGAGCGATCTTGGCAGAAGACAAACGTAGCTGACAAAGAGGAATTCGGGAAGCAAATAGGTTTTGACCAGACTCACCCTTTCCCTCAGTGACAGCTTCCAGCCTTTCCAGGCATTAACCTTTTGGGTGGCACTCACCAGCCTGCGCTCCCAATTTAGTTTGGGATAGTCACCCTGGCCAAAAGGGATGCCCAGAATTCTAATTTCTGGCCGGGGCGTGGGGAACATGTCCGGGAGGGCAAACTGATCACCCTCCCTCCCCAACCAGAGAACTTCACTCTTAGTCCAGTTGACCAGCGAACCGGAGTAATCTCCAATCTGTGTTTCCACAAACTGGGCCTCCTTTCGGCTAGCCACTACTACCGAGACGTCGTCCGCATAGGCCACCACCCTTACCGCCTTATCCGTGCCACTGCAGGGCTCCGCCTGGACCCCCCTCAGGTGTCCGTAGTCTAGCCTCCTTACGAAGGGGTCAACCGCAAAGACGTAGAGCAGGGGACTCAGCGGGCAGCCCTGCCTAACACCAGAGTCCACCGGAAAGGTAGGACCCACCCAACCATTGACAAGAGGGAAGCTTTCAGCCCCCCTGTACAAAACTCTGAGCCAATCGATGAATTGATCAGGCAGACCGTATCTCCCCAAGAGAAGCCAGAGATACTCATGGTTCACCCGGTCAAAAGCTTTCGCCTGGTGTCACGTACCTGGTAGGCGAGCCCAGAATGCAGGGAGCGGCCTCTCGTAGCCCCTGGCTCGAGAACCCCTGAGGGTGGTAACAGGGATTCAAAAGTTCAGAGGGCACAAGTGCCTGGCAGGTGTAAGGCAGATCCAGGTTGTCAGCAGCAACACAGGCAGCAGATAAGAACGGCTGGTGACAGTCGGCAGGTGGCAGCAGGCACAGGCAGATGGACTGGAATAGCAGAAGGTCATCAGCAGGTGACAGCAGGCTCAGGAAGTCAAGGCTGGAACAGCAGGAGGTCGTCAGCAGATGACAGAAAGCTCAGGCAATCAGGCTGGGACAGCAGAAGGTCGTCAGCAGGTGACAGCAGGTATTTGGATATCCGATCGGATCAGCAGGAGGTAACAGCAGAGTCGGGTACAGGCCGGGTCGGTAACAGGTGGACAACAACAGTACAAGGGAAGAGGCAGAGACGTAGTCAGACAGGCAAGGAGTCGGTGGCAGGCAGCAAACGAACATAGTCAGGAACAGGCCGGGTAACAGGAATCAAGGCAACAGATAGCAAGTAACAGAATCTCCGGACACGTTGTAGACTGGACAGCAAGAGGGAAGCGGAGGCAGAGTCCTTAAGTAGCCTTTAGGGCGCCAAAGCGGTCACACGGCGAGTCTGCGTGCCCCCGCGAGTAGCCGTGCGTCCGTTCGTGACCCCGCGCACCCGAGTGCGCTCGTTCGCAACATCGCGCACCCGCGTGACCCCGATCGTACCAACGCGCACCCGCGTGCGTCCGTTCGCGTTAACACGCGACAAAGGGTAACGACAGGTTCTCAGCAACGGGCCCCTGCGAGCAGACCTCCCATGTGCGATCGCATCGTCAGGACGGTCATGACATTGCCCCCCCCAAGGGGCAGCCTCCGGATGCCCAATTGTGCCATCTTACCCAGATGGGACCTCTTAAAAGCAAGGATTAGTCTCTTCGCATGGATGTTGGATTCTGGTTCCCAGGAATTTTCCTCAGGCCCGTATCCTTTCCATTTAACCAGGAATTGAATCTGGTTCCGTCTCTTCCTACAGTCTAAAATGGATTCAACCTCGAATTCCCCATCGATAATCACGGGTTCCAGAGGACTGGTATCTCGGTTGGCAAAAGAATCCAGAACTGCAGGCTTGAGTAGAGATGCATGGAAAACTGGGTGAATCCGAAAAGATTCCGGAAGCTTCAATTCGAATGCCACGCTATTTAACTTCCTCACGATCGGAAAGGGACCCACAAATTTTGGGCCCAATTTCTTGGTTGGGCAAGACAGCTTTAGATTCAGGGTGGACAACCAGACCTGATCGCCGACCTTGAGATCCAGTTCCCCCCTTCTCTTTCTATCAAACACTTCTTTGTTGTACTCCTGTGTTTTGGTCAAAGTCTCTTGCAGAAGTTTGTTGTTTGTCGTGAAGAAGTTGAGGTTCTCCTGCACCGCCGGTACCGGACATTCGGGGAGATTGCCAGATAGAAATAGCGGGTGAAATCCGAAGTTCGCAAAAAACGGGGATTGCTTGGTGGCAGAGTGAACAGAGTTGTTGTAGGCGAACTCAGCCAAGGGCAGAAGCGAGGCCCAGTCGTTTTGAGAGAAGGAAGAGAAGCAACGTAGATACTGCTCCAATGTCTGATTCGTCCTTTCGGTCTGGCCGTTGGTCTGGGGATGATATGCCGAGGACAAGCAGAGTTCAATTTTCAGGGCCCCGCAGAGCGCTCTCCAGAACCTTGAGGTGAACTGCACCCCCCTATCCGATGTGATATTAGCGGGGATGCCGTGGAGCCTCACAATCTCCCTAATGAAGGTCTTGGCCATCTCTGTGGCTGAAGGGGTGCCCCTCATGGGCAAAAAGTGGGCCATCTTGGTGAGCCTATCTACCACTATGAAAATTGTAGAATAATCCTCCGAGAGGGGTAACTCGACGATGAAATCCATGGAGATCATCCTCCATGGTCTGTCAGGAACGGGCAGTGGCTTCAGCAGACCCCAGGCTCTCGACTTACTGCCCTTGCTCCGGATGCAGGTGGTACAAGCCTCCACATATTTCCTGCAGTCTTCTTTCATCTGTGGCCACCAGAACGTACGTCGGAGTAACTCCAAAGTCTTATGCACCCCAAAATGGCCGGCCAACAAATGGTCGTGATAGGAGCTCAGAACTAAAGTTCGTACTTCCTGGGGAACAAAGATCTTATCCTTGTACCAAAGGAGATCATCACTGGATAATAGCGGGATGTCGGGTGGAGAGGTGGTGCCTATGGAGGCCTGCTTAATTTGGGACAGTAAGTCTCCCTGGAGCAAGAGAAAGTTCCCTGCGGAAAGGATGGTATCCGGAGACGAAGGGCTTTCTGGTTGACTGTGCATGCGAGACAGGGCGTCAGGTTTGGTGTTCTTGGATCCTGGACGGTAGGTATTATGAAACGAAAACCTGGAGAAGAAGAGAGCCCACCTGGCCTGACGTGGTTTCAGTCTCTTCGCCGATTTAAGATATTCCAAATTCTTATGGTCTGTATAAACCAGGATCGGGTGGGTGGCTCCCTCAAGAAGATAGCGCCATTCCTCGAGTGCTGCCTTTATTGCCAGTAGCTCACGATCACCGACATCGTAATTCTTTTCCACCTCGGATAGCTTGCGGGAGAAGAAGGCGACCGGGTGCAGCAGAGACTTGGGCCCCTGTCTCTGGGAGAGCACTGCCCCAACCGCTATTTCTGAAGCATCCACCTCTAGGATGTATGGCAGAGTGGAGTCGGGATGTTTTAGGACTGAAGCTGAAACAAATAAGTCCTTCAAGATCTTGAAGGCCTCCTGCGCCTTGGGGGTCCATCGGAACTTCTGACCCTGTTTGGTCAGTCCGGTGATGGTGGAAATAGAGGAAAATCCTTTAATGAATTTTCTGTAGAAATTAGCGAATCCCACAAATCGCTGAACCCCCTTCTTGTCAGAAGGGGCAGGCCAGTCCTGGATAGCAGAGATTTTCTGAGGGTCCATCTCGATTCCTTTTACTGAGATGATCAGACTGAGGAACTGGATGCTTTGTTGCTCGAAGACGCACTTTTCAGGCTTGGCATACAGGCTGTGAAGACAGAGAGGAGTTAAGACATTCTTGACATGTTCTCGGTGATCAGCTAAAGTGGAGGAAAAAATCAGGATGTCATCAAGATAGATTATTACAAATAGGTCAAGGTAGTCTCTAAAAATATCATTAACAAAGTGTTCGAATGTGGCTGGGGCATTGCACAAACCAAACGGCATAACTAGATATTCAAAGTGCCCGAAGCGGGTACGGAAGGCAGTCTTCCATTCGTCACCCCTCCGAATACGGACGAGGTTGTAGGCACCCCGAAGATCCTGCTTGGTGAATACTTTAGCAGATCCTAGTCTCTGAAATAGTTTGGGTACTAATGGCAGGGGGTAACGGTTTTTGATAGTAATCTTGTTCAGTGCCCGATAGTCCACACATGGGTGTAGGGAATGGTCTTTCTTTTCAACAAAGAAGATCCCTGCACCCGCCGGGGAGGTGGAAGGTCGGATGAATCCCTTCTCTAGGTTGTCATCTAGGTAGGATCTCAGGGTACTCAACTCAGTCTCAGATAGAGGGAAGATTCTTCCGAAAGGAATCTCTGCCCCGGGTAGCAATTCTATAGGACAGTCGTATGGCCTATGGGGAGGTAAGGTTTCGGCACCCTTCTTACTGAATACGTCCAGAAAGTCATGATAATCCTTAGGTACGGCTTGTCGGATCTCAGCGTCTGTTTCCAAGCAGAGGAGGGCAGAAGAGTCCCTGTCGACAACCGGGCAGCAATGCTGGAGGCAGTAGGCCGAAGGGAACTCAATTCTTCCTGTGGCCCAATCGATGCGTGGGTTGTGTGCCCTCAACCAAGGCATGCCTAGAATGACAGGGAACAATGGAGACTTGATGACGTCTAGGCATAAAAGCTCCTGGTGAACCCCGGCAATGGTAGCGGACAATGGGGAAGTCTCCTGGGTCACTGGTCCGGACTCAAGGGTAGAACCATCGGCCAGAAATACTGATAGTCCTTTCTCCCTAGGCCGAAGAGGAATATTGTTCCTTCGGGCAAAAGACGAGTCCACAAAGCCACTACACGCCCCGGAATCAATAATTGCGTGGGTTTGGATAGTCCTTCCTGGAAGCTGCAAAAGAACAGGAACAGCCAGGTGAGAAGTGTTATTAGACAAAACGGATGAGGAAGCAGGTGGGATGAAAAGGCACTTACGCATCTTAGCAGGGCAAGTGCGAACAAAATGTCCCGGTTCTCCGCAATAAAGACAAAGGTTGCTGGCCCGGCGGCGTTGGCGTTCTTCGGGTGTCAGAGATGGTCGGATTAACCCCAGCTGCATGGGTTCCGGAAGGTCCGGCGTGGCCGTGGCAGGAGCAGAAGGGGCCGAATGAGTGGAGCTTGGCACACGTGGCATGATCCAGACGGGGCGAGTGGTTGTGGAGGAACGCTCCTGACTTCGCTCTCTTAAGCGTCTGTCGATTTGGACCGAAAGGTCTATGAGGGCTTCCAGAGTCTCGGGGATACCTACTCGGGCCAGTTCGTCTTTCAGAGACTCTGACAGGCCCGTACGAAATTGGTATCAAAGAGCTGCGTTGTTCCAGTCCGTGTCGGAGCTCCAGCGTCTGAATTCCGACACGTAATCCTCCACGGGCCTGTGACCTTGTTGCAGAGCGTGTAAGGCTGCCTCTGCGGTAGCAGCAAGTTGAGGGTCTTCATATAACCTTGACATTGCCAGGAAAAAGGTATTCAGGGTGTCTAGAGATGGATCCTTCCGCTCCAAGAGGCGGTGTGCCCAGGCCTGCGGTTCGTCCGTCAATAAGGAAATGACGAATCCCACTTTGGTTGCCTCGAGGGAGAAGGTCCTTGGTTGCAAGGCAAAAAAGAGTTCACAGGAGTTGCGAAAGGCTCTAAACTTGTTCCGGTTGCCCGAAAACCGTTCCGGAGTAGGGACCCTAGGTTCGGGCGGCATCATCACCACCGATGGTGGGGTAGAGGACCCGGAGGTGGCTGTCGAGGTAGCGGATAGGGCTTGAACTTGTTCTTCCAATCGGCCGTAACCTTCCTGCAGGTTCTTCACCGCCTGGGTAAGGCCGGCAAGATGGCGGCAGAGCTCGTCCATAGGGGAGGCTCCCTGCGTGGGCTCGGACATGGCTGTCCAGTACTGTCACGTACCTGGTAGGCGAGCCCAGAATGCAGGGAGCGGCCTCTCGTAGCCCCTGGCTCGAGAACCCCTGAGGGTGGTAACAGGGATTCAAAAGTTCAGAGGGCACAAGTGCCTGGCAGGTGTAAGGCAGATCCGGATTGTCAGCAGCAACACAGGCAGCAGATAAGAACGGCTGGTGACAGTCGGCAGGTGGCAGCAGGCACAGGCAGATGGACTGGAATAGCAGAAGGTCGTCAGCAGGTGACAGCAGGCTCAGGCAGTCAAGGCTGGAACAGCAGGAGGTCGTCAGCAGATGACAGCAAGCTCAGGCAATCAGGCTGGGACAGCAGAAGGTCGTCAGCAGGTGACAGCAGGTATTTGGATATCCAATCGGATCAGCAGGAGGTAACAGCAGAGTCGGGTACAGGCCGGGTCGGTAACAGGCGGACAACAACGGTACAAGGGAAGAGGCAGAGACGTAGTCAGACAGGCAAGGAGTCGGTGGCAGGCAGCAAACGAACGTAGTCAGGAACAGGCCGGGTAACAGGAATCAAGGCAACAGATAGCAAGTAACAGAATCTCCGGACACGCTGTAGACTGGACAGCAAGAGGGAAGCGGAGGCAGAGTCCTTAAGTAGCCTTTAGGGCGCCAAAGCGGTCGTTCGTGACCCCGCGTGCGCTCGTTCACAGCATCGCACACCCGCGTGCGCCCGATCGTACCAACGCGCACCCGCCTGCGTCAGTTCGCGTTAACACGCGTCAAAGGGTAACGACAGGTTCTCAGCAACAGGCCCCTGCGAGCAGACCTCCCATGTGCGATCGGATCGCCAGGACGGTCATGACACCTGGTCTAATGCCAACAGATACCGCCCATCAACCGTTGCCCTGCACCTTTCCACAGCCTCCCGGACGTTGAGGACAGCACTAAAGGTTCTGCGGCCAGGAACCGTGCAGTGCTGGGAAACAGACAGTAGCTTGCCCGCGACTGCAGACATATGCACAAACAGTATCTTCGCCAGGATCTTTCTATCCGTGGAGAGAAGAGCGATAGGGTGCCAATTCTCCACCAGGGACGGATCTTTCCCCTTTGACAGAAGGATCAAGGCCGACCTTCTCATCGAGGGAGGAAGCAGGCCAGACGCCAAACACTCACTGAACACCTCCCTCAGACAAGGAGCCAAGAGGCCCTTAAAGGTCCTGTAGAACTCCGCCGTGAACCCATCGGGTCCCGCGACTTCTTTAGAGACAAAGAGTCTATTGCCTGTTCAACTTCAGCCACAGAGATCTCCTCTGTCAAAGAGCCAAGGGGGTCAGACCCCACCTCAAGTGGAGTCTCATCAAGAAATTTCTTGGCTTTTCCCAGGTCCAAAGGCTTCTTCTTCAGGAGGTCCGAAAAATGTGCTCTGACGATCCCCAGGATTCCCGGCCTGGACCTTGCCAAAGAACCCGAGGGATCCCTCAGTCCGTGTATGACCTTCCCGCTCACCGCGTCACCACAGCTCTTGTAGAGGTCCGGGTTGGTGAACTTCCCGTAATCCCTCTCAAGAACCAGGGAGGCGAGACGGTCATACTGACAGACCTGAAATCTGGTCCTGAGGGCCACCATCAGAAACCAAGCGGTCAAGCCGCCTGCGCAACTTCTGGTAGGCCTGGTACTGGGAAGCTGCCCGACGACCAGAGACTTCACGGAAGAAGCCTTCCGACCTCTTCTTCACTACTTCCCACCATTCCTAGCGAGAGCAGCCGCTCTCAAGGAGCGAAGCTTGTTCCATAAAGAAGTCTTCATAGGCCGACCTGACTTCAGGGTCCTCAAGTAGCGACCCATTTAGTCGCCACAGGCCCCTACCCTTCTGAGGGGTGTCTGCCACAATCAGAGTGACCGACACCATACAGTGATCGGAAAACTCGACCGCATGCAGCACAGGAGCCGCAAAGGACGAGTCCCCCTTCAAAAAAAACCTATCTAGTCTACTCTTACTACTACCTCTGGAGTATGTGAAACCAGTGAGGTTGGGGAAGTGGTGAACGTGCACATCCACCAACCCGGCCTCCCTCACTATGCGATTCAAAAAGATACTATCATATCCCAGAGGGCCTGAGGTGCCTGCCCGGTCCTTTGACCTGGTGACTAGGTTAAAATCACCACCAAAGACCACCTGCTGGGATGTAAACAGGTATGGTTTCAGCAGCGCAAGAAGGTCCTTCCTCCCTCTCCTTGACTGGGGACCATAGAAATTTATGAGGCGGAGAAATTCCCCTCTCACGACTGCATCCACAATCAAACACCTACCGATTTCTAATTCAATCACTCGTCGACAAGCCACCGAACTGGTCTTAAAAAGGACCGCAACACCACTGCAGGGCTCAGCCGCAAGAGACCAGAGGGAGGGCCCATGTCTCCACTCCCTCTTTGCTAGGTGCATCTCTGCCACAGATGCCAGCCAGGTCTCTTGCAAAAACAAAATGTCGGCTTCAACGTGGCCGAGAAAATCAAAGGCTGAAAACCTAGCCGCCGCAGAACGCACACTTGCAACATTAATTGTCGCAAGGCGTATTGGAGCGGGTACCGTCATCCTTAGTGATTAAAGTTTACGTTCCTCTCTATATTACAAACCCAAGTTAATCCTCCTCGGAATCGGAGGATAGGACCCCAAAATGGTTCCAGAGGGCGAGCGAGGATCCCCCACCCACCCCCAGACTGGTGCTGGGCTGAGGGTCCCCGCCACCCTCCTTCCCCAGGCCCTTCCTCTTCCGTTTTTTTGTCTTTTTCTTAACCCAGCCCGACTTGGGGGGCTCTCTCCCACTCTCACCGTCCGACCTCCCACTAGACACCTCCTTGGGGCGCTTATTCACCCCCTTACCCACCTCAGAGGTGTCCATTGGGATACCACCCTCCAGGCCAACCGCCCGACCACCCACCACCTCCGTGGAGGCGGGAGGAGGCATGAGAAGGGCCGCCGGATCCGGAGGCAGACATGGTACATCTGGGGGGGAGAGGCGGACGGGGAAGGAGAAGAAGGGGGGGAAAGGGAAGGTGGTGGGGGACGGGAAGGGGAGGCAGGGAGAGGGGAAACAAGGGGGAGAGGGGAAGGGGGGGCTGGGGAACTGGTGGAGGGGGGGAGGATGTTTCTTGACAGAGGGCTTTTTTGGTTTAGCCTGATTAGCTGGATTCCCTACCGTCGCCCCATCGGGCACAGTTCCGGACGGGGCCGGGGAACCTGCTGACATACCCACCCCTGCAGTACCCGCCCCCTGCTCAAGCCTGGGGGGTCTGACCCTTTGAGGGAGGGGGGCGCCCTCATTCTGTGACCCAGAAGGATTGGGGCCCCCACTTTGTCTAGGGACCCGCCCACCCTCCGGGCCTGGAGCACTCTCCTCAGTCTGGCACCCCCTAAAAGCTTTGGGGCAACGGCTGAAGGGGTGCCCCATTTCCCCACAGAGGTTGCAGACTATAAGTCTGCAACCCCCAGGTGAGTGGCCGAAACCATTAAACCTCACGCAGCGAGGCATAGTGCAGTCCGCGCTAAGGTGCGCGGGACTGCCACATTTGAAACAGCGACGGGGCTGGCCAGGGTAGAAGACCAGGATCCGGTCTCTCCCTATAAACGCACTCCCGGGTACATGTGCCACGGTGTTGTTGTGGCGCTTGAGTCGGATCCTGACCAACCAAGCACCTGTCCAGACCCCGCGCTCGTCCAAATTCTTCCTCAACCCTGTCTGGAGCCGCCCATACCGCGCCAGCCAGGTTGCGATGTCCTCAGGAGGAAGGGACTCGTTTCTAACCAAGACGGTCACGTTCTTTATCTCCTCCTGCCTCGAGAGAGGTACTACACGGAAACCTTTCCATGGATCTGACTTCCTGACGATCTCGTACAGGGTCAGGAAAAGTTCCATAGAGACCACGGAGACGAAGCTCACATCGAACTCCTTGCTGTTCGCAGGATGTATGACCGCGAACAAGTCAGAAACCTTGAAGCGTAATCCCAGCAGGTAGTCAATTACTTGACCCCTACTGGGACACGTGGCCGTCCCCTCCCACCTGAGCTGTACCACATTCTGCCTGCGCCTCTCCGGACCCCCCATACCCCTTGACCATGCCTGTGCCCCCTGGAGCTGTTCCCCAGGGGGGCCCTGAAGTTCTGGGCACCAAACTGGCCATACAGGGGGCCCAGAGGAACAGAGGAACCTGCCACCTGGGCAAATGAGCACCCAGCTTTCAGGGCACCTAAGAGGTTTGCCTCTTCCTGTGTGCCCAAGATGGGATTCAGGACTGTGGGGGAAGGGCCAGACCCCAGCTGAGACGAGCCCATGGGCTCTGACGAAGCAGCACACACCCCCCCCACTCCCACCCTCTATCCCCCCCAACAGGTGACTTGTTCTCAACTCCCACCGTAGATGGGGGACGAAGCCACACCCCCACAGCAGCGGGGGCTTGAGAGGAACCCACTTCCATCCCCTGTGCCATATCCAGCTCCTGCTGTTGGGACCCCTCCAGCTCCCTGATGAAATCCAGGGCTGGGCACTCCCCCCTTAGTTCCCCCATAGGGGACTCCCCCCAACCTGTCTGTCCACCAGGTAAAGCTCCACTGGAGGATTCTGGGGTACCCATGGCAGTAGCCACCAGAGGAGCCTCCGAGACCCCCAAAGCCCCTACCTGACCCAGAGGAGCAGGAGACTTGGTCACCGAGGCCCGGGGTGTCCCCACCTCCTCAGTACATTTTTTCACAACTTCCGGGGTCACCGCAAGTGGTACTTCCAGTTCACGGAGGTTACTTCCGGCCGCACCCCCGGAAACAGGAAGTGACACATCCATCTCCCCGCCCCCTCCCTCCCTGGTGTCTGCAGAGGATGTTTGTCCAAGATGTTTTTCCCGAACATGGTCCGTGCTTGCCAGCATCTCCCCCTCACCACATGCTGCCGCGGCGGGGGCCGCCATTACGGCCAGCACCCCTCGCACTGTCCCAGATGCTGCGGGCTCGACCTGGGCCACTGTGGGGGCCCGCACAGCATCACCGTCCACCAACCTCCGGCCGCCGGTCTTCACAGGTCCCTCCGGGTGGCTTCTAGCAAGGACCACCACCAGCTTCCTTCCATGCTGTTCCACCCGACTTGCCTCTCCCCCGGAGCTTCCCTGTGCATCATGGGGTACCCTACCCAGATCTATCTGCTCCACAGCCTCTGACTGAGAAGGTGAGACAACAGGGATCCGGGGACCCTCGCACTTACGGCTCCGGGGGCCACGCTCACCCGGCTGGTCTCCACCTCGGGGCGCTGGTCTTCCTCACCCATTGAGGCTGCTTCCTCCACCAGGGTTTGTAGCTTCTCCTCCAATCCCGACAATACTTTCTGGGAAGAGCTCTTTCTCCTGGCCGCCTGGGATCCTTCCTGGCTTGCCCTCAGTAGTTCTTTCTTTACCTCAGAGAGGAAACCCCTCTCACCGACACCGCGTTCGCAGAGACCGCCCAGCAACCGCCATAGGTCTCTGCATTCATGCTTCAGGGCTTCAATGGCCTCCCGGTATTCCCCCCTTCTGCTACTGGCTGAGCTGTCTCTGCGATTCCGCAGGTCCGCTAGTCTCTCGGATTTCAGTACGTAGGCCAACGTGGCCTTCTGTATAAGGACTTTAATCCTAGTCCGGCGTTTCTGCATCCTCCCCGGGTCCTCTCCCGGCTGGGCCCGGGTCCAGTCCAGTAGTTCAAACTGTGTCTGCAGGAACAATCTCTCCTCCCTGGAGAGGTCTTTCACTCCAGGGGGATAAACCGAGGGCCCAGGCCGGGAAGAGGGCCCCGGACCTGGGCTGGCCGATGCCATAAGCTCCCTCTCCTCCTCCACCACTCTGGAAGCTCTCACAGTCACAGGACAGGTCAGAGCACGCAGCCAGCACACACAAGCTCCTACCGCTGACTCCAAGCTCTATTTAAAACAAGCAACATAGTTTGCTATATAGGTGGATATAGTGGTGTATACTGGGTTCAGAGCACGCAGACAGCACGCACGAGCTCCTACCGCTGACTGCAAGCTCTATTTAAAACTAGCAAGATAGTTTGCTATATAGGTGGATATAGCGGTGTATACTGGGTTCAGAGCACGCAGACAGCACGCGCAAGTTCCTAACACTGACTGCAAGCTCTATTATAAAAGATAGATATATCGCTAGCTATATAGGTGAATATAGCGGTGTATACTGCGGTCAGGGCACGCAGACAACAACCACTACAGAAGAGCAAGAACGAAAAAAAATCGGCCGATAACGATCGGTGTATACTGTGTTGAAGGTACACAGAACACCCACTAACTGCTTCAGACGCCAACACACTACACAAGGCCGCCGCGCTGGCAGCCTTATATAGTGTGGGGCGTGTACTACACAGCCTGAGCTATGATTGGCCACAGGCATCCTGCTCCCTCGCTGCCGGCGCTGTGATTGGCCAAGCATGCTTGGCCAATCATGAGCCAGCAATGCACTGCTCCATCGCAGTGCATTGTGGGCCGTGAGCGCCACACGAATTTAACATTCGGAATTCGCCGAACGGGCGAACAGCCGATGTTCGAGTCGAACATATGTTCGACTCGAACACGAAGCTCATCCCTACTCACCTCCTGGTAGGGCGATCCTGAGGACCGCGACCTGGTACTAACACGCAGCTAAATCCTTCTCCACCATCTGGAGCTCTGCTGAAAACCGGTTAGTACTTAGACTCCGCACCTCAGGTGAGCCTGTGTCATCTGCCAGGGTGAATGCCTGTGTTCCTATCCTGCTGGTTAGTGGTAGTCCTGCAACTGCTATAGCAATTGGTCTTCGAGCCTGATCCCTGTTCGTGACAATAGGTAGATACAGGTGTATACTGCGCTGGAAGCACACAACACCCACTAACTCCTGCAGATGGCTCAATTAGAGAACAGCAATATAGGTAGCTACAGGTCTATACTGCGCTGGAGGCACACAACACCAACTAACTCCTGCAGATTTCTCAATTAGAGAACAGCAATATAGGTAGATACAGGTGTATACTGCGCTAGAAGCACACAACACCCACTAACTCCTGCAGATGGCTCAATTAGAAAACAGCAATATAGGTAGCTACAGGTGTATACTGCGCTGGAGGCACACAGCACCAACTAACTTCTGCAGATGGCTCAATTAGAGAACAGCAATAAAGCGTAGATACAGGTGTATACTGCGCTGAAGGCACACAACACCCACTAACTCCTGTAGATGTCGGAAAACTACACAAGGCCTCCACGCTGGCGGCCTTATATAGTGTGGGCCGTGTACTAAACAGCCTGAGCTACAATTGGCCACAGGCATCCTGCCTGTGGCCAATCATGGCTCTCCACACGAATTTGGCACGAATGGCCCATAACATTTGGTATTCGCCGAACGAGTGAACAGCCGATGTTCAAGTCGAACATACATTCGACTCGAACACAATGCTCATCCCTACTTGGGATTAATGAAAAGGCCAGAGAAGGTAGCAAAGTCATCAAGTATTGGCATTAGGTTAGGGCCTGATACTTGTGGCGATGAAAGAAATAGGAGGATATCCACAATTTTTTTGTTGAAATCCCCCTACTTCAATACCCGTTATGGTGGGATCTGATCTCATCCATTGGGCAAGTGCTTCTATAAGAAGTGCAAATAACAGGGCTGAAAGCGGACACCCCTGCCTAGTGCCCCTTTCAATATTAAAGTTATCAGATTTATAACCTGCATATTTAACATATGCTTTAGGTTTATTATATAGTGCCCTGATCCAGGTAGTAAAATTTGGGCCAAAACCCCACTTGTGTAATGTATAATGCAGGTAGGACCAGGATATAGAATCAAAAGCCTTTTGAATATCAAGTGAGAGAAAGCAGGAGGGAATGCAACGTGTTTTGGCAATTTGTGCTAAAAGAACTGCTCGGCGTACTTTATTGCCTGCTTGTCGTGTTGGCAAAAAGCCAACATGATCACGATTTATAAGTGTACCAATGAATCTACTTAGATGGGATGCTAAGATCGTTGCAAGAATTTTGATATCAAGATTTATCATTGATACAGGTCGGTAGTTAGTACAAGAAGTATCATCGGAATGGGGTTTGGGAATCATATATATGATCGTCAATAAGGATTCTTGTCTAAATGATTTTTTTTCAAGTAAATTATTGAATGCCTCTGCCAATGTAGGGGAAATAGAGTCTGAAAAGGCGCCGTAGTATAATGCAGAATAACCATCTGGTCCTGGTCTTTTATTAATTTTCAACATTTTGATGACCTTTTCTACTTCCTCTGCCGTGATAGGTATCTATCTCTAAATTATTTTTAGTAGTGGATTAATATTGCTTTGGAAAGCTAAGAAAAAGGAGTTAAATTGTATTTCTAATTTACGTGCAAGATTTCTGCGTTCTCTATTGAGTATTCCATGCTGCTGCTGAAGTGTTCCCCTCAAGACCGGTTTATGTGCTTCCCACAATATTATTGGGGAAATTTCTGGGCTTTTGTTGAATGTTAAATATTCTTTCAGAGCATGTTCAATTTTGTGACAATATAAAGGGTTTTAAGTAATATCTCTGGTAAATACCATGTTTTATCTTGTGCTTTAGGTATGGTTGATGCAATAGTTGTTAGTACTGCATTATAGTCAGACCATGGGATGGGGATTATATTTGATGAGTGAATCTCAGGTATCATTCCTGTGGTCAGGAAAATGTGGTCAATACGACTGAATGTTTGGTGAGGGTGTGAAAAATGGATGTAATTTCTTTTTGTTGGATTATTCTCTCTCCATGAATCAATTAAATTGTGTTTGGAAAGGAGTTGAGAGAGAAATATTTTAGAGTGGTTACGGGGTGGAGTATATAGTGTTTTGTCCAGAAATGGTAGGAGAACCTGGTTGGAATTTCCACATACAATGATTTTTCCCAGTCTATGTGCATTATCTACTTGTAATAGGTGTGTTAAGAATGGAATTGGCTGTTTTTTAGGTGCATAATAAGAAACCATAGTTACTTCTGTGTCCAAAATGTGTCCCATAAGGATTAGATATCTTCCTTCCAGATCCTTAATTTCCGAATGAATTGTGAATGGAGTGGACCGGTTGAAAGCCACAAGAGTTCCACGTTGTTTGGTATTGACCAAGGCAGTGAATATTAATATATGTGGATAGTATAAGGGGATACCTATTGAAATTACCAAAGATATACTAGTCAAAATCTAAGACTAATATGCTTGGGCTTGCATTTCAATAGCTTCAGAATTAAGACATACAAGCATACTGGCGTACGTGACAAACTATATACAAGATAGTGTGACTAGATGACAGATATCTGTATGTCTCGCCAGAGGGTCTATGCAAGATGTTGACATCTCAGGAAACATCTGCCTGTGGTTTCGTCTCTATACATTGCTGAGAGGCACAAAGATAGATAGGACTGGTTACGCAAGAATGTGGTCAGCCAGCAGATGCTGAAAGGGCAAAATAACTGTCAGGAGATTGTACTAACCTTTGATCTACATTTCAGGAATGAACTAATATCATGAGTTAAGAAATTGTCAATGTATGTATATGTGGCCCCTCACGGGGCAGGGCTTTGTGGAGTACCACATAAAAGACGGTCCACTCCCCCATTAAACTTTGTAATCATTTACCACGTACTCTCGAGTGTATGTGTATTGATTATCCGCCGGCGATCGGGACCTCCATTGAGCCACTCCAGCCTAGGCTATCCAGGGGAATCTAGAAGACGAACACCTTACAGTTTTGGTACCAGAAGTGGGGTTTGCACAGGTAAGTCATTTACACCTTTACCTCTTTTTATGGTAATTGGCGTTTATGCTTGACCTGTCCAGACAACCATTATAAGAAATTTAATTGTATATATATATATATAAACTGTGCCTTCGCAACGGACTAGGCTGGTCCCTTGGGGGGTGAAAAGGGTTCGCAGGTACTGAGGAGTCTGACTAGGTTGGTCCGACTATAAACTAAGAGAGATATTCATGATTATATTCTAACACGGGAGGTATCATATACGCCCGTGACATAAGGATTGGCTAAATGGACGCCTGCTAAACAGAGACTTATGTAAAAGGTGCACCATATATGTTTAAAGCAATATTTTGAGGCTAATATCTGACCAACACTGTATGAGTATATATGTGTATGCATTAATTTTCTTTCAGGTAACCACGTGAGTATATAGTTTAAAAAATATATATGATCTTTTGCATACTGTTTAAATGAATATTGTACCATCGGAACCAGATTGTAGTGAAATAGCTCCCGCTTGTCCCCGCTGCACACTAGGTCTCTTATTTCTTAGCATAGACGGGAAATGGGTCCTTTTAACCACTAGACCCACGGGTTTCTCTTATAGACTAGGTGCCAGAGGGGTATATCCCGCCACAAGGAGAGGTACCCTTCATCGCGTACTAAGAATAAATCTACACAGCTATATAAGTCCATCTGCCCTAGAAGATCAGGGATCCTACTCCCAGACCAGAGACCGGATTATTGAACAAACCGGGTGTTATCACCTGTGTTCTGCCACTAGACACACACTGCCCAGACTACTAGATGGGGAATTCTGCAGCAACCCAAGCCATGGCCACCCCATCACCCTATGAATTTGTCAGTAATATGATCCCTGGCCCCCAGGTAGAACCATTTTGGACACAAGTCCGAGAAAGGTGTCAGCAATTGGGGATACATGACCCAGGGCCATATGGTCCTTGTACTGAGGAAGACTGGCAGGAAGTAAGTAAAATATGCCAAATCCACAAAAATTCGTACCCTCCAGGGAAGTGGGAAAATATTCAATATATGAAAGATTGTTACCATGCATGGGATAAATTTCTACGCAAATATAAAAAGAAGCATATTAATAAAACTACAAAGCTTACTCCAAATATAGGACCCAGTACTATGGCTGAAGCCCCTGCACCCCCTTCACCTCCCCCTCCCCTGCCTCAATGTCCACCCCCACTTTATGTTATGTTAAAAAACGAGGATGGGACGCCAGGTCCATACCTTCAACTATATCCTTCACTGGATCCTGTAGTCCTAGCCGCCATAGCACACACCACAGCAACACCACAACAAGTGGCCCAATGGGAACAAGTAAGTAGGGGCAGAGAGGAAGAGGGGAGACAGGAGGAAGTTACAGGACAAGAAGAAGTGGGTAGTCCCGAAAAGCAGGAATTAGAGGCAAAGATAAAAGAGTTTGAAGAGAAGAAAAAGGAGGAAGAAGAGAGAATAGGGAAAAGGAGAACTGAGTTAGAAACACTTATGGAAGAACTAAAACAAAAAGAAATAGCCCTCAATGAGGCAGAAAAGGTAGAAGTGGATAGGAAAATAGAGTTAGAAATGTATCAGAAAGACTTGGAAGAAAGGGAGAAGGAACTCCAGGAGGGAAGAGAGAGAGAGGAACAAAGGATGGAGGACTTAAAAAAGGAACTAGAAAAGTTAAGAAGGCAATTAGGGAAGAAGGAGGAAGTGTTAAAAGAAGCGCAGGATAGGATTATAGCGCTGCCCCCCACCACTACAAGAAGCCATACAAAAGAGACACCTATTCCCAAAACTGAGGAGTCAGGTCCATTTAGTAAAAAAGGGACATTATCCATAGAAGAGGAAACTGAGAAAGAAGTAGTAGGGGCTTCATTCAAAGCACCTTTGATGACCATAGGGAACACCGAGGTGCATATACCATTACCTTTGGGTACACTCTCCAAAATAAAAGAACTATGTCCCAATCCCAAGAAGTATCCACGAGATGCAGGTACCTTTCTGGCAAAATATAGTGCAGGCACAGGGCTTGACAAAGATGACATAAAAGGTATTCTTAGCATTGTAGACCCAGACAGCCCAGAAGAAGCCCCTGTAGACGACCTATGGGCAACCCATATCCAGACCAATAAGGATTGGATATCCTTTTGGAAAGGCATGGGAGGTCATTGGTCCAAATTATACAAAGGATCATCTGCACTCCAAGAACTGATCCTAGCCAAGCAGGGACCTAAAGAGAAATTCTATGATTACTGTACCAGAGTATACTCCCTATGGAAAGCTGTAGATGGGGCCACACCACAATTATTTACTACTACCATCATGTCGGGAGGCGATCCCAAAGTGACGCAATTGCTCAAATTCACAAACCCCAAATGGGCGGAGCAAGTACCAGATGAATTCATGAAGGACGCTAGGTCCAGAGAGACTTCAGGAGTCTTTGAACAAAAAGGGGGAATTTTCCCCTCCTTGACACAAACACAAACCCTAGTCACACCTGAAACCTCATCCTCACCACCGCACCTCATGACCATGCAGCCCTACCCACCTGACCAAGGATGTTTCAATTGTGGGGAACAGGGACATTGGAAATCACAGTGCCCATATAGACAGAGGGCGAGCTATCCGAGGGGCAGGGGAAGGGGGTACAACGCTGCTAATCGCCCCCCTCACACTACAAGGTACCCCCAATATCCGCCACCTCCCCAAACACCATCTCAAAACCATGCGCTTGCACAGCCACCCTACACCCCAACCTCCAACAGACCTCCCCCTCGAATCCCCATGCAGTGGCCGTCTACCCGACAAACACACCCCCAATAGGGATGCCTAGAGTATGTCCCTTCCCTCAGTCTGGTGTGCCACAACCTATCATGGAAGAGTCTACCACAAGTTATATTACGCGTAGACAACCACATAGTGTGTTTCCTGCTTGATTCAGGTGCCACTTTTAGCTCATTAAATGATGAGAGGTATGACACACCACTGTGTACTGAGGGACACTCTATTGGAATAAATGGGACATCGGTTACTCATTCCGTCACCCCGCCTTTACCAGTCTCTACCCCGGATGGACTAGAGCTATGTATGCAGAGTTTCGCTGTCCTGACTTCCTGTCCAGTGTCCCTAATGGGCAGAGATTTACTATCCCAGTTGAACATTACCATTAAGTTTGACAAAGACGGCTCCCTCACTGCGAGTTCCCCTCTTTGTGACTTACACAGCCCAAAAAGACATGCACACAGGAGTTTCTTTCTAATGATACCTTCCTCCCTTGACCATCACACAATTTGGGCAGAAAACAAAGGTAGTGTGGGCTTTATTAATTGCACACCATATGCACCCCAAATGCGATCAGATGCGGGGATACAATATCAAAAACAGTATCCCCTACCCCCAGAGAAAGTCAAAGGCATCTCCCCTCAAATTAATGATTACATATCAAAAGGTATCCTGAAACCAATCATCAGTCCCTGGAACACGCCCATTTACCCCGTAAAAAAGACCAGTGGGGAGTGGAGACTTGTACAAGACCTAAGGGCAGTTAACAAACAAGTGATTCCACTTCCACCCCTAGTCTCAGACATCACTTTTATCTTCTCATGTATACCGGCACATTCTCTATGCTACACAGTGATTGATTTAGCAAATGCCTTCTTTAGCATTCCCATTGCGGAAGAGGCCCAGCCTATGTTTGCCTTCTCCTGGACGGAGGGCCAGTTGACGGGTCAGTTAACCTGGACACGCCTGCCTCAGGGGTATGTTGATAGTCCTGCTGCCTTCTCTATGGTACTCAATGAGACTGTCAAATCTTGGACGCCTGAGCGAGGGTCGGTACTAATACAGTATGTGGACGACTTGCTCTTGTGCAGTCGCACTGCTGAAGATTGTGCGGTCGATTCCACATCTCTGTTGAACCATCTAGCCCACATCGGGCATTTAGCATCCAGAAAGAAGATACAGTGGTGTATGCCACAAGTGGAATACTTGGGGTGCATACTGAAAGGGGGGACAAGGATGGTCTCCCCCAAACGCGCCGCAGCCCTACAAGCTCTGAGCCCCCCAAAAGACAAGGCAGCCCTGCTCTCATTCTTGGGCGCTGTGGTATATTGCCGCCAGTGGATCCCCGACTGTTCTCATTATGATGGCATACTAAGAGAGGCCACCGCCTCAACAGCCCCTAGGCAGGTCGATTGGACAGAGGAACGGCTTAAGGCCTTCCAGGCCCTATTGAACAGTTTGTCATGTGCACCCGCCCTGGGGTTGGTAGACTATGGTAAAGCTTTTCAACTATACTGTGTAGTCTCGGGGACCTCTTTTGCCGCGGTTTTGACACAACAGCATGGAACAGGCTACCGCCCTGTCTCCTACCTATCTAAAAAACTCCCCCTTCAGGTTCAAAGCATGCCATCATGCCTTCAGAATTTAGCCGCCTGTGCTATGGCCGTACAAGATGCCAACAAGATGGTCTTGGGACACCCGATGACGCTTTACACCACACATTCTGTCACCCACCTCATACAGAACATGAACACCCAACACATGACCTCACAAAGACTCAGTGGATATGAGATTTCCCTCATGAACACAGACAATCTGTCTCTCAAATATTTTCCCGCCAACAACCCTGCCGTCCGTCTCTTGCACTCCATGTTACGCCTACCACGAGACCCAGACCAGTTTCATGACTGTATAACACGAGTGGAGTCTATCACATCACCAAGACCAGACCTCACCGACGTACCGATTACCAATGCAGACGATGTTTTTGTGGACGGTAGTTGCTCCCGTCCCTCCGATTCCACCTTCCAAACAGGATATGCAATAGTCCAGTTGCCAAACAAGGTATTAGAAGCCAAACCACTGCCCCCCTCTTCGGCTCAGGTGGCTGAACTAGAAGCCCTCACCAGGGCCTGCATTTTGTTTACAGATAAGAAGGTGAACATTTACACAGACAGTAGATATGCATTTGGGGTGGTGCATGACTTCGGAGTAATATGGGCTAAAAGAGGTTTTAAAACAGCAGATAATAAACCTATTTCCAATGCTACCCAGATTCAGGCACTTCTTCGGGCTATTTTGCTCCCAAAAGAGGTGGCAATAATTAAAGTAAAAGCACATTCTTCAGATAATAGCAGACTTTCCAAGGGAAATGCCTTAGCTGACCGAGAAGCGAAAAAGGCAGCCCAGTCCTCCACCCAGGAGCCCACCCCCACGTCCATGTACTTTAAGGATCATTTCACCTGTCCTAACTTTAAATCTGTAGTGGCACAAATGCAATCATTAGCCACTGAGGAAGATGTCTTGTATTGGGTGAAGGCTGGCTTGACCAAAGACCCAGAGGGTCTGTGGTCAAAAGAGGGGAAGATATTGGGAATACCTGAGGCAAGCAGTATTCTAATTCTCTCCTACCTTCATGGTCCAGGACACATAGGTGCTGTCCCTTTAGCCACTATGTACACCAAATCTTTCTGCACAAACGCCTTGAACAAACAAGTCAAACTCCTGACCACAAGTTGCCTTACCTGTGCTCAAAACAATGTGCAGGGCAAACGGCATGGCCTACATGGTCATCTACCCCCACCAATAGGTCCCCTTACAGATTTACAAGTAGATTTCACACACATGCCAAAACAAAAGGGGAACCTAAAATACCTGTGTGTTGTCGTCAATAAATTTTCAGGCTGGGTCGAAGCCACTCCCTGTGCAGGTGAGACAGCCAATATAGCAGCAAAATGCTTGCTGAATAACTGGATTTGTAGGTTTGGCATACCAACATCTATTTGGTCAGATAGGGGACCTGCATTCAGCTCCTCCGTTACCCAGGCTGTGGCTAAATTGTTAGGGCTGCAATGGAAACTACACATCCCCTATCACCCTCAAAGCGCAGGGGTAGTGGAAAGAATGAATAGAAATATAAAGGATAAATTGAAAAAGGCCACAGGGGGCACCTCCCTTCTGTGCTATTCCAGATTAGGACGGCACCCCACGCCAGAACGAAACTTTCACCTTTTGAAATTTTGATGGGAGTCCCCGCAAACATAGAACTACCCCCATTAGACCAAGACACTGATATTGACATTTATTCCCAACAGGAAATGTACGTGAAAAACCTGGTAAGTATGCTTCATGAAACGAATGAACAAGTTTCTGTCACCTTCTCTCCTCTCTCCACAGAGCCAACACACCCCTTCATCCCAGGAGATCAAGTGCTAGTCAAACAACTGGCCCACAAAAAGAGGATCGGACCAATCTACTCTGGACCTTGGAAGGTTGAAAAGGTGTCCAGAACTGCGGTCCTGACTGACCTAGGAAACACCTGGATCCACGCCAGCAGGCTGAAAAAGTGCCCACCGCTTCCCACAACCCCCGACCCCCCACCTATTTAAGGAGAACCCGACCCACCCGAACAGCTACCGGAACTGCAAGAGATTCAGGAAGGCATTGGACAATTAACCCTTGAAACCCTACACGATAGCGAGGAAGAAGGACAAGCATAAGAACTTGTATAAATGTTTTTACCTCCAGTGTCAGGGAAGGCTGTATGCCTCTGGGGTAGTCTGGTACTACTTGTATTCCTGCCCACATGGTTTATAGCCAACTGTATATATCATCCAAAAGACTTAGGTCTATTAAAAGGGATATGTGGACCACCTAAGATGAATAATACCCCCGGCCAAAGACATAGCAGAAGTATTATACCCGTTAATGAGTCACCTAAGGGACTGACTGACAAGATGTTACTACTAAAATTCAAATATAGCTATGCTCAAAAATCCGGTTTTGAGAAATGCTGGATCTGCAGCAAGCTACATCCCAGTACAGCTAGAATCCCTCTCATGGCAGTCCCCTTGAATTTTACCCCCCCCCCTCCTTAATGGAACACCCCCTATCGTCCTAACGAATGTTACTAGGACCCTTTCAAATAAAACCCTCACTTTCCAAATTATAGGTAGAAGCCACTTCCCAGACTGGTGTTTCCAACTGGGAAACACCACAGATGGAGCCGAGGTTTGCAAACAAGCAAAACTTAACATTTCAATGACATCGCTTAACAGTCCTTCTTTCTTCCATACTTCAGATCCCACCCTAAATGCCACCTTTTTAGACTTCCTTAGCTCCAGTACCAAGTCTACAATACACCAATTAATGTCAATTCTGATGCTCTCTGGCCTTTCTGATACTCTTAGGAACGTGTTCCATAAACGGCCCCTAGCTCTAGGAAATACCACATATATATGCTGCGGCAAGCTCTGTCACCCCTGGATCCCAACCAAACCCCAGGGCTGGTGTTACCTTGCAGCCCTGGTTCCTATCATGGGGGTATTAGGGGATAACAAGGGAAGTCACCTCCTTGAAGCTAGCATGCATCCTAGATATCCCCTTAGACACCGTAATAAACGAGAATTGTTTTTAGAAAAAGATATGGCCTGGGCATGGTTCCCTTCCTGGACAGGGTGGGGAATTGACCTAATGAAAAGATTAAATAATTACACTGGCATAATTGATGAGATTCTGGAGAAGAATTCTGATGACATAACCAAACTAAATTTAGAAACACGGGCAATTAGGAAGCAACTAGAACTACATGAGTTGGCTATAGAAAGTATGAGTGCAGCCCTTACTGGCCTCTGTGAGATTACTGAGGATTATGAGTGCTGTACCTGGATTCATAATACCAGCATCGAAGTCCCAGACTATTATGACGTTATTGCCCAACACAGGGAAGAGGTAAATAAACTACAGGAAGAGGCAAGAAACATAGGAAAAAACTGGGATCCATTCTCGAGCAGCTTTAGTTTTGGGGGATTAATATCTTGGCTCCGAAATACTGCCATGACAATTGCCACTGTGATTCTCTTCATTCTATTTTTATATGCCTGTTATAAGATAATCAAATGTTTATGTAAAAAGGGAAACATGGCCGCTCCGGAGGATCTGAAACTCACTTCCATTGTTAAAGATCCAACGGTATGGTATGAAAACCAAGAGCACGAGGGTTCGGAGTATGAAGCCTGTGCTATTAAATTAGAAAAGGAATGATCATTATGTAAATCACAGAATGATCAAAGGGAGGATTATAAGGGGATACCTATTGAAATTACCAAAGATATACTAGTCAAAATCTAAGACTAATATGCTTGGGCTTGCATTTCAATAGCTTCAGAATTAAGACATACAAGCATACTGGCGTACGTGACAAACTATATACAAGATAGTGTGACTAGATGACAGATATCTGTATGTCTCGCCAGAGGGTCTATGCAAGATGTTGACATCTCAGGAAACATCTGCCTGTGGTTTCGTCTCTATACATTGCTGAGAGGCACAAAGATAGATAGGACTGGTTACGCAAGAATGTGGTCAGCCAGCAGATGCTGAAAGGGCAAAATAACTGTCAGGAGATTGTACTAACCTTTGATCTACATTTCAGGAATGAACTAATATCATGAGTTAAGAAATTGTCGATGTATGTATATGTGGCCCCTCACGGGGCAGGGCTTTGTGGAGTACCACATAAAAGACGGTCCACTCCCCCATTAAACTTTGTAATCATTTACCACGTACTCTCGAGTGTATGTGTATTGATTATCCGCCGGCGATCGGGACCTCCATTGAGCCACTCCAGCCTAGGCTATCCAGGGGAATCTAGAAGACGAACACCTTACAGATAGTATGAACTAAAAAATGTAGACGTAAAATGAGTCTCTTGCAGGCACACAATGTGTGCATTTTTACAGTTTCTGTGGTACATTGAGTCCCTGTACGTTCAGGGGTAAAATGTTTAAGGGGGCCATGGTAGCTGAGTCAATAGGCAGCACCCACCCGTTGTTCCGAACTGAAGATTTCTCGACTCAACCCATATGGACTTGAAAAAGGAAAAAATAAAGAGAAGTCCAATGTTATCTAGATTAGGAAAGAAGAAAATGACAGATAAGTTTACATTATCTAAGCTTAATAATATAATATGAAGGTATTCAAAATGTACCTGTGGTGGAGGGTAAAACCCCTCACCAGGGGACAAAAGGCCCTCATTGAGTCCCCCCATATTAAGGGAGGGGATCCGAGGAAGACTAGGTGAGGCACGCGGAACTTCCGTGAATAGTAGAACCACTTTGTTAAACAAAAAAATATAAATAAATAAATAAAAATAAAAATAAACTTTTTGCATCGCTAGGTTGCATGTTTATAGCCCTTATGGCTTAATGAAAGTATTATCTATTTTCTATAATAGGTTTTCCAAGAAAAATAGAAAAAACAAATAAGATTATTAAATTCCTCCAATACTTTAAAGAGTAGTCTATCTAATCTAAACAAAGATAAATGTTATACAGGTATGTCTTTTATCAAAAACTTAGACTTCTCTAAAACTTTGTTTCTAAAGCTATATAAATACATCAACCCTAGAAATAAATTATATCTTTTCAGTCATCTCCTTATTTGTTTAATGATAATATTATGCAACTCTAGGTGGCAAGTAGTAAATAAGGAGAGCTCTTTTAACCATTATATTTAGGTAAAGAGAAAAAGAAACTTTGTTTCATATATCGGAGATAGCTGATGAAAATGATGTTCCCATATGATTGTGCTCAGCATATTCAGATTTAACTTTAGTAGGGAATTTCCCCTGACGCATAATGTATTCTATTCATAGGATACAGGTGCAGGCTGCAATTTTGGGTCAGATGAGCATAGTTAATGGGAACATATCTCCCATATTAGCTTATAACTATATTTCTTAAAGAATAGCCTGTCAGTCCATTGGATCTTCTTGGCCCTGTGGGTGGGGGGGGGGACATAGCGACCCCTTTTATGTGTGTGATGAACCCCATTTTTCCTGGTTGCATGGGATGAGTTAGGTAGGGAAGAGGTACATACTGTTCTTCTATGTGAGGTTGTAGCTGCAGATGTTCCATCGATCAATTTAAGGTCAAGTAAGGCTTGTTGATGTTCGTTTGGTGATCTACAGATGTGTTTGGTACCTTTGTAGCTGAAGCATATGGAGAATGGAAAACCCCATTGCTATGTGATGTTATGACGTTGTAATTCCATTAAATGTGGTTTCATGGCACGTCTTTTAGAAATGGTTACTTGAGAGAGATCAGCGAAAATCTGAAAATTGTGACCCTGGAAGGTTAGGTTGTCTTTCTCTCTGGCTGCAATTAAGAGTTGTTCCTTTGTGCGATAAAAATTGAACTTTGCTATTGTGACGGAACCAATCCCACACTCCGATTGAGTGCTTCCGTCTATATACAGCTTCCTAGCCCTGGAACAGAAGTCCAATGGATCTGGCTATAGGAACCCCCAAGCACTAGACGACACCAGCCTTGGAGGACATCAGGAATGACCTTTATTTGAGATCTCACACAAAATATATATACAGCAGGGTGACTAAAACCTAACCTAATTAGCATGAGCTAATTATCTAATCAACACTCAGACTAGTTTGACTGAAGGGATAAGACATTTCGGCTCCTAGCTCACAATTCAATAAACATTACTATAAACATAAACAAAGGATTAATTAGCACAAACAACAACGTTTGGAATGCCCTTACAAGCCAGGCTAGACTCATTTACACCTCAGACAGGTGTCTGGAGTTAATGACATTAGCATCTGACAATGTGTGTCCCAACAGCATGAGACAACACACATCATATATACATATATACAGCATTGAATCTGACTAACACCGATTATAATGGGGTTCTCATTCACCCTGTGCCCCTTAAAATCCAGGGCCCATAATCGATCGGCAAGAGGCTCGCACTCAGTCCTCTCAAAAAGCCTGTGTCCCGGCTAGGTCTGTCACAGCTATGATGTCACGTGGGGGTCCATGTGCTTTTTTAGGCATGAGAGCTCTGTGCACCCTGTCCATTTCTAGCCTTTCAATCGGTATACCTGGTTGCAATTCTTGACATAATGTTATTGTGGCAGATGAGTCAGTGATCGATTCAGGTATGCCTCTGAATCGCAAATTGGACCTTCTTGCACTGTTCTCTTAATCTTCCAGTTTATTTTGCAGTGTAATGTTTTCTCCTTTAAGAAGATCTATTTCATTCAAGTATTCAAGTGTCGAGTTTTCTATTTCTTCAACTTATATTTCCAGCGCAGCTGTGGGATTTCCCAATTCTCTGATTTCTTTAGTCAGGTTACTGGTTATTTGTTCTGAGGTAATCTTTAATGCTTTGTTCAGCATCTTCTCAAATTGTTTGATAAGGCTTTGGGATGCAGTTAATTCATTTTCACTGCAGTCTTTGCCTGAGCGCCTCCTCTGGGGGTATTTTTAAACTTATTCCAGGCTCCCCCCAATACAATTTTTAGTCCAAATTGTTCTCTCACCTCACAGGAATGTTCAGACAGAGTTTCTGTAAGAAATAATTTGGCGGGCTGTCTTTGTTTAGCGGTTCTCCTTCTTCACAGAGCAGAGCTCTAGTGGGACATGTCCATTGAGCTAGATTCCACCTCCTGAGCCTCTCCTTAAAATCTTTTTTATTAGTTATGCAGGCACAATATGACATATCTACAGATGAAATAATATGTCAATAAAGTACAAACGGGTCAAAGGGACCTGATCATGTCAGTGTCTGCATATATGGATAGCGCATAGTAGAAATGCAGGAGTCAAGAACCATCAGTCCATAGATATATGGAATAAGAAACAGTCTTCAATCCCATAATACAATCAAGATGATACGTTGTATAAAAACGCGAAGTAGAAGAGAGAGCAAAGCATATATTTATGCATGAGGGTCATGATATCAACATAAATAATCCCATAAAAGGAACACTGCTAGAACTTAGTACAACAAACAGATCAACAGAGAGTGTAATCAGGAACAGAAAGCAGGAAGGGAAGCAGGATAAGGGGAAAAAAGGGGAAAAAAAGGGGAAAAAAGGGGGGGCATTGGTGTCTACAAGACAACAGAAGGCAATATGAACTGATGAAAGGATCGTGGAACAACCCACCCGATTAAAGTTTGGTGGAAATAAACGTATCAAAGGTGGATGAATGCCGGAAATGGTTCCAGGCAGTTCAAATGAGATTGCGAGAGTCAGAATTATCTTCTTCCCAAACTATCATGTTCTCTATGGATTTGAGTTAATTCAGTTGACAAGCCCAAGTGGCTAAAGTTGGTTGATGAGGTTGGCATCAGCATCTGGCTATAACAGTTTGAGCTACAGTCAAGAAGAATCTAATCAGGCACATTTTAACCTTTTTGCAGGAGAATGGCACCAAGGACAAAACCGTGAGCTTGGGCTGGTTGGGTATGTATCACCCATCAGGTCAGTGAACAGATGCAAAATCTTTTCCCAAAATGGGGCATTACGTGGGCAAGTGCCCCAAATGTGAGTCATAGTGCCAGGAGCCTGCAAACAGCGCCAGAAGAGGACGGGTAGAAGACCTTTTTTGAACCAGTTGTGCTTTATATCTACAATGTGCACCTCAAAAGAATGTTCCTTTTCTTTGATATGTAGGAAAGCTGCTAGGCCCTGAACTGTAAAGCCCCCCCCCCCCATATGGCCATCTATTTGTTGAGAAGTTGTTTGTCTCCCTATTGTCTAGATCCTACAATGGACTGCATTTTCCAAATGACCTTGCCTGTGTTTAGGTGTTGGGTCTTTTAGATGTACAAGCTTCCGTCTCAGTGGATTGCAGGGCTTGAAAAACACAGAGATGTTATGTTCATTAAAATTCCTTTTCTGTTGTAACAGAATATTGAATGAGCTGTTGCTCATCATTTGAGCATGACATTGCTTTTCAATACATTTTACACAAAGAACCTAGCACGTATTGGAATATTCTTGTTTTACTTTGCAATGAATGTCAACCACATATATACTGTTTATAGAGCACTTGCTTAGTATAATGGTCCATTAAGCATCTTTGCAGGTTGTTATAGTAACTGTTTTATCAATACAGCCATTTATCTTCCTGTTAATAAATGATATGTAGGAGTTGCTATTTAACAGGATTGTTTACATTTTCCTGTCAACATCTAGAGGTGCCAGGTTTAATGAATATTATTATGATTCTTATCTTTGCTATTATATGTAACTTAATTGAATTTATTTAGATAGAACTAAAAAAATCCGCAAAACCTTTACAATAACATAGCATTTCCAAATGTTTCTGTACAAAGGAGTTAAAGTGATACTAAAGTCTTGTTTTTTTGTTGTTAAAAAATAACAAATATGTTAGATTAATCTGCCCTGTGCAGTGGTTTTGCACAGAGCAGCCCAGAGCCTCCTCTTCTTGTGTCCAGCGCTCCTGGCCACTTCCTCCTGTCGAGTGCCCCCACAGGAAGCAGCTTGCTATGGGGGAACCAGAGTCGAACCGCTGCTCTGTGTGTCCATTTAGACACCTCTCTTTCCTAATTTTCCCACTCACTTTGATTGACAGCAGTGGGAGCCAATCAGGAGGGAGTGTTCCGGAAAGTCGAGTCTTTTGTGCAACATCGCTGGATCGAGATGGGGCTCAGGTAACTATTAGGGGGTGAGGGGGGCTGCTGCACAGAGAAGCTTTCTTTATCTTAATGCATAGAATGAATTAAAAAAAATGTTTGCCTTTAGAACCACTTTAACTCTATAATCAATCTAAGGCCATTTTGTTCAGTAGCCAAATAAAGTACTAAAAATTTCCCTTGTGCATTGGACATTCTTTGTAAGGTGAAATTGCACTTGACTAAGCTCTGGGAAAATAAGTCCCGTCTCGGTACAGAAAATGAAACTAAACTGATTAGGAGGGGTTGATTTACTAAAATTGGAGAGTCCAAATTTTGGTGCAACTGTGCATAGAAACCCATTAGCTTCCATTTTTTTTTTGTCAACGCTTAACTGAACAACCTGAAGTTATAAGCTGATTGGCTACCATGCACAACTATTCCAGATTTTGCAACCTCCAGTTTTAATAAATCAACCACCTAAATCAACCCCAAAAGTGGCCAGCCTGGGAGTGTAATAACTAGCACCAAATAGAAAAGGAACAGGAGAACATAGCAAGGTTCCAAAAATAAACAGGCTGCTATGGCAGCATACTGGTATTAGTAGGTACCACTATAGAAAGGCCCGAAGCAATAAAAATAGGCAAAGGGCTAGCAGGGTAGTACAGGAGTCAGGGGGTTAATAGTAGTATGGTCATTAGTTAGTCTAAGGAGCTGAGGCATTTATTGGTGGAGGTTATGCTAAGGAGGGGCAGTGCTAGTGTGGAGGTGAGATTGTAAAGTCTCAGGGGTGTTTTGAGACAAGCGGATGACGAAGAAGCTTGGAAGAAGCTTGGTAATGGGTGTACCCCCTGCCTTTTCTTGTCTGTTCCCGGATATGCTTCATTATGGCAGATGTGGAGCAACTGCTGGGGGGAACGGTGGTCCTTGGCTGCCTTAAAGGACTTTGGGACTTTGCATGGCTTCAGCAGCAGGTCTCTTCTCTGTTGGGTGGAGACCCTACAGCTGAGGGGGAGGCTGTCACTCACGTGCTCGGAGGTACCAACTTCCAGAGAGCTGTAGCCCCACACCTCCCCTAGACCCCAGCACCCCTCTGGGAGCCCCTGTGGGGACCCTCCAGAACTGCTGGTGCAGCGCACTGCTGCCTAGCTCAGCCCGCGATCTTGGAGGACTCCTCGTCAGTGGCGGAGCTCTGATGGGTGAGACCTCTGGTTTGCTGTGATCCAGGTCCTATCAGCGCAATGATGGATGCCAGAACAGGTGGCCCCTTCTGGAAGAGAGGTAGCCCAGTGAGGGAGGACATCATCTGCGGACGCTGGTCTTAGTCCTGGATCAGCTGGCAGCCCTGCAAAGCATCCATGTACAGTGGCAGTGGATGGAGCTTTAGCCCACAGTGCATAGCAGAATGGTGGATTGGTGCGGGGGAAGATGAGGAGGACATCAGATGGTGGGTTGGAGCCTGCATCTGGGCAGCTTGGACCATCGGTGGCAGGCCCTAGTGGGCTCGGCCAGCATTTGGAGGTCAGCAGAGTGGATGAAGACATGGCCAGATCCAAGGGAGAGCTATCCTGCTCTAAAGATGGTCCCCTGGCACAGGCGGCAACAATGGATGTGGCTACTGGGTCCAGTCCAGCGAGGCCTGGTGAGCGCACCCCTTATTTTTTTTCTGGTTTTTTGCAGGTTTTGTTGGGCCATTTGGGATCTATAGTGCAGCAGGGGCCCGGGACATCTGGGAGCTCCGCTGCTGTGACAGCCCCTAGTCTTCTTCTCACTCAGCGGAACCAGCATACGCTGCATCCAGAGATGCTGGGGATTTGCAGGATTGTTGGTCTCAGGGCTGTGGCGCAGTGCTCTGAATTGGGATCACGGGCTGAAGTTACCCCAGTATCGGCCCAGCAGAGGTAGAAGCCTCCCCAGGGTAAGGTTCCCCCAAGGAAACAGGGGACAGCAGGGGTCTCGGCACATTTGAGGTCTCCGCAGGGCCATATTTAGGGCAGGGCAAAAGGGACAGCTACCCTGGGCCCTGTCATTGTTGGGGGTCCCAAAGCAGCTACCTCTACTTGCCAACTATCCCGGTTTAAATTCCCATGTCCCTTGAAGTTTTAGTCCTGTGCTGTGTCATGATATCTCAGTATGAAGTGTTGCTACTAATGCTGCCCAGCTCTGTCCTATTGTTGTGTACAGGTGACTCACCTGCAAACCCTGTGTTTACGTGTAAATAACCAGCATTTATATCTAAATAGAGGCGGCATTCATATGGAAATAGGTGCGGCAGTCATATGTATATCATGCCCCCTGAGGTTGTATCCACCATCACCTTTACTGAATGCTGTCCACGGGGAGATAAAGGGGCATGCTTGAAAGTCCTGCCTGCAACTGTGGTCATTCAAACTGTTCTACAAAAGTAAGCAAATTGGTGGGGGGGGGGGGGTGGTGCAGAGGTAGGCAGAGAACAAATTACAATTTGGGTACACAAGTGAGCAAGGAGGGGATGTATAGAAGTGAGGAAGGTGGGTGCAAAGATGAGCAGAGAAGGCAGATAGAGTTAAAGGGGTGGAGGGTTGGAGTGGAGAGGATGGAGGAAGTTTGGGGTGCAGAGGTTAGCAGGGGTTTTAGGATGCAAAGGTGTACTTGCAGGGTGGATAACAATGTAGGTGGTGTGTAGGGCAGACTAATTTCAATAGGCTGCTCTATGCTCTAGAAATGTGAAAGAAGTCCCTAACATTTTTTCAAAATCCCTCAGTTGCACAGCACATGTCAGAAGATGCATGAGGGTATCGTTAACAATTAATGATGGAGAAGAATGGGTGTAAATGGGGGAAGAATTTGTTTCCAGAAGTCTGTACCCAGTTTGGAAAAAGGTGACGATGAGCCCTGTTATGGGCTTGGGCTGCTTACCTTGTGTGCGTCCTTACGGTCAACTACACATGTAATGTAGAAGAAATGAGGATAAAGGAGCACCCGGTGATCAAAGAGGTAATTAATTTGTATTTTATTTGAAGTTTCAGCAATAAAAAGAGACCAATGCATTTTGGGGGACTAGAGACTCCCCCTTCATCATGGCTGCTATTAAAAATAGTTGTGGAATGATCCTGTTGTAGGGTGCCTTTGGCACATGGATCTAGACAGTTAGAAGTCCTCAGTGCTGGCTGTGTTCAGTTTGCTGCCTCTGACCAGATCCATAAAATACAAATAAAATACAAATGACCTCTTTGATCACTAGGCACTCCTTTAGCCTAATTTCTTCTGTATTAACAATTAAGGGCTTTGCTGTGTATCTGCTAATGGGCAGCACACTTCTATGGTGTCAGAAAAACGGAAAATTGTATACTCACCTTTCCGTAATTTTCCTTTCCTGATGCATCTTCGTGGCACCACACACTGGGTTTTAAATCCGCCCCCACAACCTGACAGGATTGGTTAACTATAAATTTGAAGGGGAGACACCCCGCTGCATTCTCTGTAAATATCATCACAAAACAAAACGGGGTGGGAACTGTGTGGTGCCATGAAGATGCGTCTGGAAAGCAAAATTACGGAAAGGTGAGTATACAATTTTCCGTTTTCCTGAAGCCTTCATGGCAGCATGCACTGGGAAATAACTCGCCAGACGGGTGGGTATATGCAAACAATATTTTAATCCTACATCGCAGAAGAATTGGCTCTTATAACAGATCTACCAAAATCTGCCAAGGACAAATGAGCAGAATTCACTCTATAGTGGGAAATGAAAGTATGCTCGGAAGACCAAGTTGCTGCCCTGCATATCGTCTCTGGAGAAACCCTGCAATACGCTGCCCAGGAGGTAGACACTGCTCTAGTAGAATGAGCCCTGATGTCTTCAGGAACTGCCAAATGCTGAGTAGAATATGCCTTTTTAATGGCTCTCACCAACCAGGATGCAATAGTGCATGAGGAAGCTGCCTGTCCGCGTCTGGTTCCATGAGGAATGACCAAGAGAGAATCTGTCTTCCTAAAGGAGATGGTGGCTGACAAGTAGTTGCTGATGGTGGTTTTAATGTCCAGCGGATGAGGTTCTCCCTGATCCCGAAGGATGGAAGCACAAAGTCCTGGTTATAGTGGAAGGAAGTAGCTACTTTTGGTATGAAGCAAGGGTCTAAGAACTACTCAGTCTGGAAAGAATACTAAATAAGGTTCTGAAATAATCAGTACTTGAATTTCTGATACACTCTTGGCTGATGTTATTGCAATGAGAAAATAAAGTTTCAAAGTTAAGTCCATAGGGAAATAGACTCAAAAGGAATAAACGGTGGATTGGAAAAGGCCTGAAGGACAACTGATAGATCCCATGATGGAAAAAACGGTTTCCTAGGATTCTTTATCTTCAGGCTAGCTTTAAGGAATTGTATGACCAGTGGATGGAAAGCCCATTTTGTGCCTGTTTTAGTGGAAAGAGCAGATACCTGAACCTTGAGGGTACTTGAGCTCAGGCCAATGGACTCCTTGACAGAAACCTGCAACACTTGGCGTTCATTGGTGTGGCTGCTAGGTCTATCTCTGGCATCCCCCTGGCTTCCATCAGGAGAGAAAAAATTTGAGGACTCAAAGACCACTCGTTGTTGGACAACGACCTCCGACTCAGGTAGAAATACAAAAAATGAGTAAAGAATATCAGTAATCACTTAGTGGTGGAAGTGGATAACCTTAATAGAAAAAGTGCCAACGTCCGCATTAGCTATATATGAGAAAGATTGTGAGGGGGACTTATGGACTTTACAGGCACCCGTAAGAGACAAAATTCCATTAAACAATTTTATTATTCCAAAAACATACAAAATATGGGATAATAAATAAATACATTAATCAATAGAGACCACAATCACCAAAAAATATGTCATTGGTTCTTATCATATAGATATCGTGACTCCATACAATAGACATCAATATAGTATAATGAACTGGAACAAAAGTGTATATTCACACAGATGGTATGTTGATGTGGGTCCCATGCCCGACATGTTTCGCGTCAGCACGATGCTTCTTCTGGGGCTCAGTGAAAAATTCTTAAAAGCAAAAAAAATATATATAGTTTTATACATCAGGATTTATATACATCCAGAACATATATAATTAGAAAGCAAGTAATAATCAACTGAGTACTGTTAAGGAGACAGTTTGAACACGCAACACATAGACAGACATAAGCGAGCACTGTGGGGGCATACAACAATATCGTATCAAAAAAGTAAAAGTGGAGTTACCCTTTACAATGAGGACTCACAGACAGATTATAAAGCATATGAAGCTCAAGAAAGATTGATAAATGTAACACTCAGCAAACAACCTCTAATCATTCTGAAGGAAAAATAAATAAATAGATAAAGAACATAGATAAGGTAATAATGTTAGCTGATAGTATAGGCCAATAGATATTATTGTAAGATTATATAGTGGTCAGAATGACCACAATTATAGACAACATTGAAGGAGCTCACCAAAAAATAATTTTGCATTGCAAGGATTCAGATATGAGGCATATACAGGAAGATGGCAATACATCCAAAGCTGTGCAGTATCTCCACACACTGAATAACAAGGGCCAGCTGGCCCTGTAGTAGGAGGTAGATAGGCTGAGTATCTAGAAAAAAATGAAAATAGTATATGGATACCAGTTTCAAAAAGAGCCATCTATAGTCGGCATATAATAGACCGCTTAAGCCGGCAAATAGATTACCTTAAAAATAGTCCCAATGGGGTGCACAGATGATATGCAGCCGATCGATCACGGGGGTAAGTTTGTCTCCCATCGCATGGAGACGCTTGTACTGCGTCTCCTTAAATGTATATGCCCCGCCCACCGGCGTCCAATAGGCGGACAGCCATAATGACGCCGGGCGATACGGCCAAAAGTTCCGACGTACGTCACATCCAACTATTCCCAATGCGCCTGTGCGGAAACTACGCTAGACGCAAGGGATAAGGAAGAATGTATGACACCGACGGAACAGGATCTCCATTGCCGGTAGAAGGAATAAAACACCGGCCAAGAAGGAGATCCGCATGCGTCAACAGGACAAATAGCCTGAGACGTTGGGCAGTCGCACAGTGCTCAAGACTATCGCAGTGCAGCAGTTCTCAGCGTCTCCACACAGAACAGAGCAGCAATTGAACAAAGGTGAAGCCCATAACATGGGGGCGACATGTAGTGAAAATACAGAACATATAAATATTATAACAAGGCGAATAGATCAACTACTCGAACAGTTTATGTAGTGTGCTAGACTTTACATATAAATGTAATTAGTCTAAAGAGAGAGGAGGAGAAAACAGAGCAAGATGGTTGAGATTATAAAAATGGTTTGTAGGACTGGGATTCATTGATACCTGGGGCAAATGTAGCGTTTAATCTCTCAATCCACAAAGTTTCTTTTCTCAGGATAAATTTATCCCAATACCCTCCCCGTGAGTTGGGGGGGGGGGGGGACTACATCTAATACAATAAATGAAATAACTGAGGTGTCAAATTTATGATATAAATTGAGGTATCTACTAATGGACGTGACCATTTTGCCCCTTGAAGAAAAATAAACAATAAACATGGTCTCTGATCCGTGCACGGAGTGGTCTAATAGCTTTTCCTACATAAAAGGCAGAACATTTACAGGTCATGAGGTAAATGACTCCACGGGTTTCGCAGTCTGCGAAAAATTTGGGGACAAACTGTTCCCCATTCGGTAATATAAATGATTGGCCTGTTTGAATCAGAGGGCAAAAAGGGCATTTACCACATCTAAACATACCAAAATGGGGCCGATTGTGAATTGTACGGATAAAGTGACTAGAAGTTAATTGGTCCCGTAGGGATCTAGAACTGCGAAAGGTAATATTTGGTTTAGGGTTAATGTATTTGGCTAAGATCGGATCTTCCCATAGAAGAGGCCAGTGTGTAGCTAGTACTTCACACAGTTCAGTATGATGGTTAGAAAACCTCGTTATAAACCTAACAGTTGAGGTTTGTGCCAAATTTTTTTGGCTATATAAAAGAGAATTACGGGATTGGCGTAACACTCGATTATATGCTTTGCGTAGAATAGATTTACTGTATCCCCTTGATTTTAAACGATCTCGTAGTAGGTCGGCTTGAATTTTAAATTCTGCGGTGTGTGTACAATTACGACGCAGCCTCACGTACTGAGCGTACGGAATACTGCGTAATAATGTGTTAGGGTGCGCACTTGCTGCATGTAGGAGTGAGTTGCCTGCAGTCTCTTTACAATAGAGAGTGGAGGCAACACAACCTTCATTATCCTTGAATATAGTCAAATCAAGGAAAGTAATTTTGGATGTATGACTGGTGACAGTAAATTTTAAATTGAACTGATTATTGTTGAGTTTAGTCACAAAGGTTTCCAGCTCGGCATGAGTGCCAGTCCATATGATGAACATGTTTTCGATGTACCTCAGCCAGCAGATAGCATGGCTGGTGTACATCGACAAGGAGTCATCAGAGAAAATATAATGTTCCCACCCCCCCAGGTAGAGGTTGGCATAGGCAGGTGTGCAAACAGTGCCCATAGCCACCCCCTGTACCTGGAGGAAGTGGGACTCTCCAAATACAAAGAAGTTATGTGTAAGGATAAAATGAAGTAAATCCAAAATAAATTCACAAAAGTCCTAGCGATGATTTGTTTGTTCAAAAAGGAAGGTACGGGCTGTCGCGACGCCCTGCTCGTGAGGGATGCTGGAGTATAATGCCTCCACATCCAATGTCACGAGCAGGGCGTCGGGGGGCATGTCCATTCCCTCGATATGTTTTAATAAGTCCAATATATCTTTCACGTATGATGGTAGAGTGAGTATATGCGGTGTCAAAATAGAATCCACCAATCTACTTGCATTTTCTGTAAGTGATCCTATACCTGATATGATGGGTCTGCCAGGGGGATTACTGGGATGCTTATGTATTTTAGGGAGAATGTAAAAAGTAGCAATTTTGGGGTGTTTAACATTTAGAAACTCATATAAATCCTTATCAATAAGGCCATTTTGATATGCCAGGCCAATCATTTGCAAATATTCATTTTTAGAAGTTTGAAAATATGATGCTGAAATTTTTGTGCCATAGTAGCATATAGATTTTTTGTCATTAGCACAATATTCCCGCCTTTATCAGTAGATTTAATTTCTAAATCTGGATGGTTTTTTAGTCGTGAAATAGATTGTAATTGGGAATGGGTCAGATTGCTAGGTTTAGATGTAAGTTGCAACTGTTTAATAGCGTTGACAGAGCTTTTCAAGAAAGCCCAGATGTTGGGATTAGACATCAAGTCTGGAAAGCGTTGGGATTTGGGCTTAAAACAAGGGGTCTTAGAAAATGATGAAGTGACAGTGATGGGCACCTCGTGATTAGATGAGTCCCCCGTGGAGTTCTCTTCCAGGAGGAGAATCAAATCACGAAGGGCCCTAAAGTTGTCCATGGTATAATTTTTAACACATTCTGAAATATGCTTATCTTGCAGCGAGCAAAGGCGATCGCGAACAAAAATTTGTATGTTAAATTGCGTGCGAAGAGGTACACATCTTTAATGGCCTAGTATTTATCCATGTTTGTAGATGGGCAAAAGTTCAAGCTCCCAAAAGTTCCCAGATGTAGAACCTCTAAATCCTGAGTGGTAAAAAAATATAGGGAGTGAGGTTGATGACCTCAAGATTGGAGGCTATGTGCCATATGTATATATGTGACATATATACAATGACATATTTTTTGCTGATTGTGGTCTCTATTGATTAATGTATGTTTTTGGAATAATAAAATTGTTTAAGGGTATTTTGTCTCTTACGGGTGCCTGTAAAGTCCATAAGTCCCCCTCACAATCTTTCTCGTATATAGCTAATGCGGACGTTGGCACTTTTTCTATTAAGATTTTTATTAGGATATCCACTTCCACCACTAAGTGATTACTGATATCCTTTACTAATTTTTTGTATTTCTGATTTAAGGGTGGGAACACCCGGGCACTAAGTACCCTTTACTTTGGGTCTTATTCAGTGGTAGAATAACTTTGGATTACTGATTAATACCTTTTTCTCTTCTATATCTTGTGGACATGTGTATTTTGTCTAATTACTATTAAATTAATTAATTTCCTTTTTTTATTATCCTTTCTAACAAATAGGTAGCGGTATGGAGTTTACGGGCACTGCATGGACAGGATACATGTCTGATATTCATACTACTTGCAATGTCGATGCCGAGCAAGAGATTGGTATTAACCAATTCACATCCAAATTAAAACGTCTTTTAAAGAAAAAAACAAATTTATATTGGCACATTGAATTTCTCAATAAATATATTGAAGAAAAAATCAGTCCCCTAGGCCTGAGAATACAAGTCTTTCCATAATTTCAAAGCGTGACCCTCGAGTTTAAAATTGCCTGGGAAAACGCTTTAACCATATGTAGTATCAATTTGATGAAACTACTTATCACACAACACCAGATTGAACTTGAAACACTAGATCAGGAAATTTCCCTCCTGCAATCCACTAGTGAAACGTTAAAATCACATTCATCATATGATAGACGTATCCAAGACCTTAGGGACTATATTACGAGAATTACTATAGATATAATTTTCAAAAAACATAACAAACTTTCAAAAGACAGATTAGCTTTCAGCGAAGGCTTTGCCTATCAATTTGATGAAACTACTTATCACACAACACCAGATTGAACTTGAAACACTAGATCAGGAAATTTCCCTCCTGCAATCCACTAGTGAAACGTTAAAATCACATTCATCATATGATAGACGTATCCAAGACCTTAGGGACTATATTACGAGAATTACTATAGATATAATTTTCAAAAAACATAACAAACTTTCAAAAGACAGATTAGCTTTCAGCGAAGGCTTTGCCTATCGCTGGCAATCTCCTGCTCATCATCGAAGTAGACCTAATCTCCGCATTTCTAAAAATAATGTTCCTGGCTACTCTACTACTGATGATGACACCGAATCTGATTCTACTCTTTTTTTCCTCACAGCTTTCATCCCCGAAAGGTGGTGGCTTCCCTCACTCTTCTCACTCGGGAACACGTAAGTGGGATCTTGGTGGTGGGTCTCACACACCTTACACTAAAAAGCATCCTCCCACACTTGACACTACTTACCCTGCACAGATCACTACAAGATAACACCCAACCTTTGGGCACTAACACTCACTCTCAAGGCAAATATTTAGGCACCACGGCCCTACAGGCTATTCACTTGTTGAATTCACAGACTCAGTCAAAAAATGCTCCACCAAACATGAGTTCTGGTGGATCTATAATTAATGCTAACACATTACTAGAAAACAATCCTCGTGAGATCAATATGGCAATGTCTTCCAACTCACTACCTTCTTTACCACCCACTGCACAGTTACAAATGTTTACTCGACAAAGTACTTTAGATGCACATATTTCCCAACCCAACCCATCAGCAAATTTTCAGACACCTACACATCCTCCGTCATTCACATAGCCTCCAATCTTGAGGTCATCAACCTCACTCCCTATATTTTTACCACTCAGGATTTAGAGGTTCTACGTCTGGGCTCAAACTTTTGCCCATCTACAAACATGGATAAATACGAGGCCATTAAAAATGTGTACCTCTTCGCATGCAATTTAACATACAAATTTTTGTTCGACAGCAATCGCCTTCGCTCGCTGCAAGATAAGCATATTTCAGAATGTGTTAAAAATTATACCATGGACGACTTTAGGGCCCTTCGTGATTTGATTCTCCTCCTGGAAGAGAACTCCACGGGGGACTCATCTAATCACGAGGTGCCCACCACTGTCACTTCATCATTTTCCAAGACCCCTTGTTTTAAGCCCAAATCTCAACGCTTTCCAGACTTGATGTCTAATCCCAACATCTGGGCTTTCTTGAAAAGCTCTGTCAACGCTATTAAACAGTTGCAACTTACATCTAAATCTAGCAATCTGACCCATTCCCAATTACAATCTATTTCACGACTAAAAAACCATCCAGATTTAGAAATTAAATCCACTGATAAAGGCGGGAATATTGTGCTAATGACAAAAAATCTATATGCTACTATGGCACAAAAAATTCTGCGTAATAGAGAATGGTACAAACCTATTTCAGCATCAGATATTCAAACTTCTAAAAATGAATATTTGCAAATGATTGGCCTGGCATATCAAAATGGCCTTATTTATAAGGATTTATATGAGTTTCTAAATGTTAAACACCCCAAAATTGCTACTTTTTACGTTCTCCCTAAAATACATAAGCATCCCACTAATCCCCCTGGCAGACCCATCATATCAGGTATAGGATCACTTACAGAAAATGCAAGTAGATTGGTGGATTCTATTTTGACGCCGCATGTTCTCACTCTACCGTCATACGTGCAAGATACATTGGACTTATTAAAACATATTGAGGGAATGGTCATGCCCCCCGACGCCCTGCTCATGACATTGGATGTGGAGGCATTATACTCCAGCATCCCTCACGAGCAGGGCGTCGCGACATCCCGTACCTTCCTTTTTGAACAAACAAATCATCGCTGGGACTTTTGTGAATTTATTTTGGATTTACTTCATTTTATCCTTACACATAACTTCTTTGTATTTGGAGAGTTCCACTTCCTCCAGGTACAGGGGGTGGCTATGGGCACTGTTTGCGCACCTGCCTATGCCAACCTCTACCTGGGGGGGTGGGAACATGATATTTTCTCTGATGACTCCTTGTCGATGTACACCAGCCATGCTATCTGCTGGCTGAGGTACATCCACGACGTGTTCATCATATGGACTGGCACTCATGCCGAGCTGGAAACCTTTGTGACTAAACTCAACAATAATCAGTTCAATTTAAAATTTACTGTCACCAGTCATACATCCAAAATTACTTTCCTTGATTTGACTATATTCAAGGATAATGAAGGTTGTGTTGCCTCCACTCTATCGTAAAGAGACTGCAGGCAATGCACTCCTACATGCAGAAAGTGCGCATTCTAACACTTTATTACCCAGTATTCCATATGCTCAGTACGTGAGGCTGCGTCGTAATTGTACACACACTGCAGAATTAAAAATTCAAGCCGACCTACTACAAGATCTTTTAAAATCAAGGGGATACAGTAAATCTATTCTACGCAAAGCATATAATCGAGTGTTACGCCAATCCCGTAATTCTCTTTTATATAGACAAAAAAATTTGGCACAAACCTCAACTGTTAGGTTTATAACGAGGTTTTCTAACCATCATACATACATACATCATACAAGATCCGATCTTAGCCAAATACATTAAACCTAAACCAAATATCACCTTTCACAGACCTAGATCCCTACGGGACCAATTAACTTCTAGTCACTTTATCCGTACAATTCACAATCAGCCCGTTTTGGTATGTTTAGATGTGGTAAATGCCCTTTTTGCCCTCTGATTCAAACAAGCCAATCATTTATATTACCGAATGGGGAACAGTTTGTCCCCAAATTTTTCACAGACTGCGAAACCCGTGGAGTCATTTACCTCATGACCTGTAAATGCTCTGCCTTTTATGTAGAAAAAACTGTTAGACGACTCCGTGCACGGATCAGAGACCATGTTTATTTTTCTTCAGGGGACAAAATGGTCACGTCCATTAGTAGACACCTCGATTTATATCATAAATTTGACACCTCAGTTATTTAATTTATTGTATTAGATGTAGTCCCCCCAACTCACGGGGAGGGGATTGGGATAAATTTATCCTGAGAAAAGAAACTTTGTGGATTGAGAGATTAAGCGCTACATTTGCCCCAGGTATCAATGAATCCCAGTCCTACAAACCATTTTATAATCTCAACCATCTTGCTCTGTTTTCTCCTCCTCTCTCTTTAGAATAATTACATTTATATGCAAGGTCTAGCACACTACATAAACTGTTCGAGTAGTTGATCTATTCGCCTTTTTTTTTTCATTTGTCCACTCGGTTGTATAGTTTTATTTATGTATTATTTTTGTTATAATATTTATATGTTCTGTATTTTCACTATATGTCACCCCCATGTTATGCGCTTCACCTTTGTTTAATTGCTGTGCTGTTCTGTGTGGAGACGCTGAGAACTTCTGCACTGCAATAGTCTTGAGCAGTGGGTTGCAAACTGCTCTTCCAATTGACGATCCATCCAAAATTGTAGAGGCTGAATCTTTGCCTGTGAGAGTTGCACCCTATTTAGTTTGGTGTCTAGATCTGCTCCCAGAAACACCATCTTCTGAGTGGGTTGCAAACTGCTCTTCCAATTGACGATCCATCCAAAATTGTGGAGAGTTGAAAGAAAAATCTCTCGGTGCCGATGCAATACCTCCTGACTCTTTGCTAATAGTAGGATGTCGTCTAGGTAATAATGAATTCGTAGACCCTTCCCTCTGAGGAATGGTACTAATGGTAATAGAACCTTGGTGAATGTCCTGGGTGCTGAGAAATGCCGAATGGAAGGCACCGAAACTGAAGTTGGCAATGACTGATGGCGAATCAAAGACATTTTTGAAAAGCCGGATGGATTGGGATGTGAAGCTAGGCGTCTGACAAATCTACTGATAGCATCCAATCACCCAGATTTATCTCTAGGAGTATGGATTGGAGACTTTCCAACTTGAAGGCTTCCACTCTGATATTCCTGTTGAGCCTTTTGAGATCTAACACAGGACGAAAATCTCCTGTCCTTTTCTTTACCAAAAATAAAGGGGAGTAGAATCCTCTCCCTCTTTGAGCCGATGGGACCTCTACGATAGCCCCCTTCTGTTTTAACTCTGCTACGTATTTTATTAGGAGATTCCTCTTGAATAGAGTGGATGGCGGTCTGGTAGTCTGGAAGTGGTTTCCTGGAAGCTTGTTCACGAACTTCCACTTGTGGCCAAATTTGATTGTGGACAGTGCCCAAAGGTCCTGTATATGACTTGTCCAGATTTGAACAAAACTCTTTAGCCTGGCGCCCACCTGGGCTTGGTGGGCGGGTGAACTTTTAAAATGACTTTAAGTGCTCCCCCGTGGGTGTAGCCTTGGTTTTCTGCATCCTCAGGAAAGAAGGATTAGTATTTTTCCAATCTCTCCTAAATTCTCTACCGGGACGGTAGGATCTGGGCTCCCTGTATTTATCTGGGAGATTGCATATAAAGGAAGGTCCTCTCTGAGTCTTGGGTCTTCTATCGGAGGAAATCAGACCAGATTTTCCTCCCGTGACTTTAGAAATGGCTGAGTCAAATTTGGCACCAAAAAGATTAGAGCCATCGTAAGGAATTTTGCACCAATTAATCTTAGATGCTGTATAGGCCATCCATGGTTTAAGCCATAAAGCCCTCCTCTCTGTCACTGAAGCCAGCATTGTTCTAGCTGAGGACCTTATGATGTCTACTGAGGCCTCCGCTACAAAGTCACCTGCCAGCCTGATTCTTGCAGAGAAGAAATTATTTTCTCCATCTCTGTGCCATCTAGAAGATACTTCTCTATTTTAGTCGCCCATCCCGAAATGGCTCTTGTCACCGCCGTAGTGGTAATAGCTGGCCTGCAGGAACCCCCTGCCATGGAATATGCCTTCTTTAATTCCAAGTCCATCTTATGATCGAGTACGTCCTTAAAGGAGACTGCATCCTCGATAGGTAAGGTAACATGAGGGGCCAGGCGCATCAGAGAGGAATCGACTATGGGAGAATTAATTAAAGGCTTTACCTTTGATTTATTTAGAGGATATATTTTTGCCAGTCTGTTAGCAAGACTTGACCGCTTGTCTGATCTCTCCCACTTGTCCTTGATGAGATCCCAGAGTTCTTCTATAAACGGAAAAGACTCCGGATGTTTCTTCAAATTGGGGAAATACTTGCGAGTCTTTTGTGGCTCAGCTATATCGTCTTCCCAGCCAATTGCTTCTTTGACTGATTTTGCGAAGGGCTCTACCAGAGAAAAATCTAATCCTGCAGACATTTCCTGACCCTCATTATCAGAAGAAGATTCTGAAGCTTGGGAGTGATAGGGTTGTGCAGCGGACATACTAGGTACTGCCACATCCATAGTGAGTACTGTTGTTTCCAAGATGGACTCCCGCACTGATTCTCTTATAAGTTCAGTAGCCATCCTTGCGTCCGTCTCCTTTTCCTTAGTAGCTTTGTTGAAGCAAGAATGGCAGGCAAGTTTGTCTGGCAGTGCTGGTGCGCTGCATACCCAGCAGGCATTAGCTGTGGGTCTGGTGTGACGGCTGTGATGTGAGGAAGGAGACCTCCTGTGGTCCGACCGACTATGCCGGTAGCGACTGTGATGCAAATGGCTGTGCTGAGTGCGGCTGTGTCTCTGATGATAGAAGTGCGGCTTGATCCTCTTCCATGTCTGGAGCTCACCCCTCTTGCTCTGGTAGGGCTGTCAAAAAACGCAGCATTTTAGCAGGCGGCACTCTTTTTTTCCTCCCCTTTCTTCAATACTTACCTACAGCAGGTAGAGCCTCTTACCTTTTTTGCTGACGGTGGTCTGCATGGGCAGTGGACAGTACAGGCTAAGGAAAACAAAGAAGAATTTCCTTGCAAACTATACATAAATATGAAAAATAAACATATATAAATATATTTGTGCATGCCCCTTTAAGGCTAAGAACAACCATGAATGCTATGCAAATATATATAAAATTACCTTGATACATAGAGAGAGCAACATGTAAAGAAAAAAACTGATCTTACCTGATGTTGACAGATTTTCTGAGGAGATAGGGCAGATAATAACAAAAACAGCAGTATGCAGGCGCCATAGCGGCGGCCGAATGACGTTCCACGCATGCGCAGAGCGTCCCGAGGATACCGACGCCATCTTGGATAAGGGAAATACCTTTCCAGCCAAAGAAACTGATCCAGCTGCAGATACTGCCATGCGCCGAACGATAGAATACTAGCGGCGGCCATGACAGCTGCACTGGAGGACAGCAAGAACCAGCAAAACTCCACAGAAAGGAAAAAGGTAAAAATAGGAGAAAAAATTGAAAAAAAAAACTTTATGAGAGCAAGGTAGTCTACTGCGCAAATGAAAGCTTATTTAAAGCTTGTAAAAAAAGCCAGAACCAGACGCCCCCTGAGACCACCAGAATGGGGGTTCCCTCCATAGAGCTCCTTTAGAGACTGTACAGGAGGGACTTCCAAACAGGAGAGGCTTGAACCTGCTGGGGCGATAGTGATAAGAGGCTTATTCATCTGTAGATTTCCTGAAACCTTGTTCATCCAACCTGTCAGGTGAGGATAAAAAAGAGAATGCAGCGGGGTGTCTCCCCTTCAAATTTATAGTTAACCAATCCTGTTAGGTTGTGGGGGCGGAGTCACAACCCAATGTGTGCTGGCATGAAGGCATTAGGAAAGCGATTTTTGCAAGCGTTCCCGACACACAAATGTGAATGCAGGCTAAATGTCTGTTACATTGGTGGTCAGTGTAAATCTTCTCATTACATTGGGGCTTGGTATAGAATCCTTCCCTTCACACTAGTGGCCAGTGTAAAAGACCCCCTTGCATTAGTGGTCAGTCTAAATCCCTCCTTACATTGGTGGTTACTGTGAATGCTCCAATTACATTAGTGGTCATTGTAAATCTTCTCATTACATTGGGGCTTGGTGTACAACTCTTTTATTCACACTAGTGGCCAGTGTGAAGGTCCACCTCTTTACACGCTAGTAGCCAATAGCTTTGGTGTAGGAATTTGATCTGAGCATGCGTGGCACTTTGTCCGATCGGAATTCTCTACACATGATCGGAGTATGTCCGATCAGAGCATTTTGTCGGAAAATTTTACCAACAAGTTGGAAAACTTGGTCCGTCGGATACTCCAACGGAAACAGTCCGATGTAGACCACACACAGTCGGAATATCCGTCAAAATGGTCCGATCGGACACATTCCATCTGAATCTCTGACTGTGTGTACAAGGGCTAAGAGAGGTCCCTAGGGTAGGGTGCGACTTCAATGTGGGGGGGGGGGGGTAGGTCTGTATAGCACCACAGGGCACTTTTCACAGGAATGTTGGTTTGGGATTGTTCAATTCGGACCCAGAGTTTGGAGGCATTATTGCGATTCCAGTCTAAGATGCGACCGAGGTGGGAGGCTAGGTAGTATCGTCAGAGGTCGGGAAGCGCCAACCCCCCTGTTTCGAGAGTGTTAGTTGTGATCGTTTAAGTCTGGGTTTTTTGTGTGCACAAAGAAAGTGGATGAGTGCAGTCTGAGCTTGTTTAAATAATGGGGCTGGGATCTGAATCGGAAGGGCTTGGAATAGATAGGTACATTTAGGTAGTAAATTAATTTCAACGAGATTACATCTCCCGAACCAGGAGTGGAAGCCTCAGTGCCATTTGTAAAGTAGTTGGCGTGCCTTAATTAGTAGGGGGGAGTTCAGCACAAATGTGCGTGAGATGTCTGGGGGAATATAGGTGCCCAGGTACTTAAGGGCCGTGTCTGTCCATTTAAACCGAAAGTTGGATTGTAGATCAAGTAGGGTTTGCGTGGGGGCCGCTACCCCATAGCCTCCGACTTGGAAAAGTTTATTTTCAAGTGTGAAAGCATTCCGTATGTTTTAAACTCTTGGAGCAGATTCAGTAACGAAATCCTGGGGTTTGTCAAAGAGAACAGCATATCATCTGTAGGCAGTTGATGTTGCCTATTTGGAGACCTGAAATATCTGAGTTTTGCCTGATTATGGAGAGGAAGGGTTCCAAGGACAGCGCAAATAAGAGAGGGGAAAGGGGGCAACCCTGCCTGGTTCCATTTCCAATGGCGAAGGGAGGGGAAAGCACTCCATTCGCCTTAACTTGGGCTGAAGGGCAGGAATAAATTTTGCCTATCCAGTGCATCATTTTTTCCCCCACGCCAATATGGCGAAGGACCGAAAACATGAAACTCCAGTTTACTCGGTCGAAGGCTTTTTCAGCATCAGTACTCACAAAGATGCAAGGGGTCATAGCCCTTGTACACACAGTCGGACATTCCGATGGACAATGTCCGATAGGACCGTGTTGTCGGATAATCCGACAGTGTGTGGGCTCCATCGGACTGTTTCCGTTGGAGTATCCGTCGGACCAAGTTTTCCAACTTGGCTATAACATTTTCCGACAACATGCTCCGATCAGACATAGTCTGATCATGTGTAGCCTACCCCGACGGACAAGGTGCCACGCATGCTCACAATCAAATTCAGACACGGAAGCACTCGCTCAGGTAAAACTACCGCTCGTAATCGATATAGCACATTCGTCACGCTGCAATGGTAAAAATTCTTTCATGCAGCGCATTCTCTTGTTCTTTACAATGCTGCAAGAATGAACCTGTTTTGATGCTCATATTCATACACCCTTCTCCCGAACTTATTTCTTTTTACTCATTTCAGCAATACAATCTTTTAAATCGTCACATCTACCCAATCTTTTTCTTTTTTTTTTCTTTTTTTTTTCTTTTGTGGTTGTTTTTTTTTAATCAACATCTCCTTTTTTGACAGTTTGCTCATCTTTGCATTTTTTTGGTGTGTTTTGTGTGTCAACTTACCACAACACCATTATTATCTTTTTAATTTTGTTTTTCTTTTTTAATCTACAGCAGGTTGTTTGGTGTTGGTGCCCCTTGTTATTCATTTCACTTTGTATTTTTGAAATGTACCTGCCTACTCACAAATAAACTGTCCTTTTTGAAGTAAAACACATACGCAAGTATTTCTTCAACCAAAAAAAACCTTTATTTAGGTGTCAGTAACAAATAAAGAGGGAGGCAGCGCTGGAGAAACTGGGGAGATTAGCGAAGTCTTTAGCCCCCAGGGCACACATCAACTATTTAAACGCAAAAATTGGGGGCCTGAGGAGTACATGTCTGAGGGAGAGAAGTCTGGTCCTGAAGTCCAAGAAACCTGGAACAGCAGCAGATGACATCTATGTTCCCAGGCTGTGGTACTACAAGAGGTTGCATCTTCTGTCAGACGAGACTGAACCCAGGCTATCACACTCTGGTCTTCCTTCCACGCTTCCTTCCAGGCTGTGGCTGTGGTGCTGGAGGTGTGGCAGAAGGAGGAGGAGGAGGGGCATGGGCCAAATCACACAAGTGTGTTGCTTGTGTGATTTGGCCCAACAGCCCCTTGTTGAGGGTGTGTATAATTAGCTCCTCACACAAGATCTGTTTCCCCTCCTCCATTTGCTGGAGTTTGCAGGCAGCCAAGGTGGCAAAGGCCTCTTGATAGGTGGGGGTGGCTTTGAGGGCCGCTGAAGCCTCCCTGATCAGCTTCAGAGCCGACTCCTCCACATTTCCTCCCTCCTTTCTTACCCTTTTGCGTGGAAGGCGGAGGGGAGGGACCAGGGATTCAGTCAGGCTCCTCCGCCTGCCCACCGCTTGGCTGCCGCTTACCCCTGCCTCCTCCTGGCTGCTGCATTCTACACCCTCCTTCTTTCTGATGTCTTCCTGTGTATGAAAAGGGGACATAGTTTTCGTTTTTGGTTCATCAAATAAACACAATTTTCACCTCAAGACTGTTGCAAATTGTTAACCAATAGAAAAGGCTATCATTCTGAGCCCAGCATTTTTCATTCTTGGCCCAAAGGTTTTGGCCACTACTGTCTATTGATATGTGAAACACTTTCTAAAATCAGCAGAGAGCAAAAAACTATTTTACCTCATTAATTTTTACTCCCAAAATATGTACAACAATACTATGCCTGGCTCAAGCTGGGCTCCTCCAGTTCTTCCTGAGTGGAAGGCCCAGGTTGGGCGTCGGAAGACTCAGCATGTGTGGAATGTAGCATAGATGGACGCGTGGAAGGAAGGGTAGAGAATGATCAGTGACATCAGCCTGGTCTGACAGAAACTGCATCCTGTCATAATACCACAGCCTGGGGACATAAACTTCATCTGCTGCAGCTCCAGATTGCATGGACTCCAGCACCTTCTTCCTATCCCTCAGATATGTACTCCTGAGGCCACCAATTTTCACTTTTAAATAGTTGATGTTTGCCCTGGGGACCACCAGCTTCACAAACTCAACCATTTTCTCCATCGTTGCCTGCCTCTTTAGTTTGTTACTGTAATGTGGGTGCGTAGATTGCCACAGGCAGGGAAGCTCCCTGTCAGGAAAGGCTGGCTGGGGACAGTGGTCCGTCGCCTGTCTGTGCGCGCCTGCGGGTGGCTTGTGCGCGCGTTCGCGGTTGCGCGGCTGGGCGTGTTCGCGATCGCGCGGGTGCGCGTGGTCGGTTACCGCCGCCAGGCGGGCTATTTAAACCCAGTTCTCCCTTCTGATCTTGCTGCTTGATCTACAGCGTTCCTGAGACTATTACCTGAATCTGATCTGTTTGTGTATTGACCCGGCCCGACCTGCGACCTTCCCTGCCTTCTGCCTGCCTCTGACCTCCGGCTTGTCTACGACTCTGCACCTGTCTCATCCTCTGGTCCATCCGTGCTCATCCGTTATCGACCCGGCTTGTTCCACGTTCCTGCCTCTGCCTGCTGCATCTGTTCCTGTACTGACTGTCTGGCTTGACCCGGCTTGCCTGACTCTTCTGTGTGCCTGCCCCTGAGTGATCCACCTGTTTCTGTTGGTCTCCTGCTGTCTACTGGTTCCTGTCTGCTGTCTGCTTGTCCAGCTACAGTTCCTGAAGTCAGCCAGATCCATCCACCGGCTGTTGATCCTGCCAGGCACTCGTGCTACCTTTGACTCCCGAGCCTCCTGTCACCATCATCAGGGGCCGTGAGTCGGGGACGCAAGAGAGGTCTCCTTCTGCATTCCGGGCTCACCACTAGGTACGTGACAGTATCAAGCAGCCATGACCGAGCCTGCGCAGGGAGCCTCTCCTTTGGATGAACTGTGTTTGCATCTGGCGGGTTTGACCCAGGCAGTTAAAGGCCTTCAAGAAAACTATTCCCGTTTGGAGGAACGTGTTCAAGCCCTCTCCCTGCCAGCTACTACCCAGGGGTCACCATCCGCCTCTGCCAACATGCCTGCTCCACCAGCAGTGGTGATGTTACCCCCTGAACCTCGAGTGCCCACGCCTGAAAGATTTTCTGGTGAACGCAGCAAATTCAGGGCCTTTCGCAACTCCTGCGAGTTATACTTTGCTCTTCAGCCACGGACTTTTTCTTTGGAAGCCACCAAAGTAGGCTTTGTGATCTCCCTGCTCCAGAACGAACCCCAGACATGGGCACATCGCCTTCTTGAACGAAAGGCTGACGAACTTGCCAACCTGACCACCTTTTTTGACGTGATGGCCCGAATTTATGAGGACCCTCAGCTCTCAGCAACAGCCGAAGCCGCTCTCCATGCATTACAGCAGGGTCGCAGGGCCGCAGAGGACTACGTTGCAGAATTCAGGCGTTGGAGCGCAGACACCAATTGGAACGATGCTGCTCTCCGCTACCAGTTCCGGTTGGGCCTGTCTGATCCCCTGAAAGATGAACTCGCCCGTGTAGGGGTTCCTCAGACTCTAGATGAATTAATCAATCTATCCATACAGATTGACAGGCGCCTACGTGAACGCAGGTCAGAGAGAGCCGCAGGTCCGTCACGTCCCACCTGGATGTTGCCAAGAGTGCCCAGTTACTCAAGTACTATGCCACCAGCTCAGTCTACTCCTACTACTGATGTGCCGGAGCCTATGCAGCTGGGTTTGCTACGACCAACGCTCACACCTGAAGAACGTCAGTGTCGCCGCATGAATGATCTGTGCATGTATTGTGGGGAGCCTGGGCACTACGTGAGGTCCTGTCCAACCAAGATCCGTAAGTGGCTTCCTCCTTCTGCTGATCAAGTTCTTGCAATCACCAATGCTTCCCCTCATCTTGCTCTTTCCGTTTTGTTGCAGCTCCCCGGAAAGAACATCCAGGTTCCCGCTATCGTTGACTCGGGAGCATGCAGCTGTTTTATGGACTCTGTTTTTGCAGCAAAACATCACATACCACTACGCTCCAAGACCCAAGGACTAATGATACATCTTGCTGATGGATCCGCCATCCGGTCTGGTCCTGTCACCCAGGAAACCGTCCCCATCTCTGCCAGCATATCCAATCTTCACCATGAACTTTTATGCCTTGACATCATCACCTCACCCTTGTTTCCTGTTATCCTGGGAATGCCCTGGCTCCAGGCCCACAACCCTCGCATTGACTGGACTAACAGAGATGTTACCTTCCCTTCACCCTATTGCTTCCAACATTGTCTACCAAGGACTTCCAACCAGCCCACAGCTCTGATGTGCCTGGATACGGAAGCTCGCCAATTAGTTCCAGAGGCATACCACGATTTCATGGATGTCTTCAGTAAGAAAGGTGCAGAGACTCTTCCCCCTCACCGGGTCTATGACTGTCCTATCGAGCTCCTCCCTGGGGCTGAAGTACCATTTGGAAGAATTTTTCCTTTAACTGAACTGGAACTGGCAGCACTCAAGGACTATATTGATGAAAATCTTAAGAAAGGATTCATCCGCTCTTCCACATCCCCTGCAGGAGCTGGCATTTTCTTTGTGGAAAAAAAGGACCATACCCTTCGGCCATGTGTCGATTATCGGGAACTAAACAAAGTGACCATTAAAAACCGATACCCTCTTCCTTTGGTGCCAGAACTTTTCCAGAGACTGGGGGCAGCAGTCATTTTGACTAAATTAGACCTACGGGGGGCCTATAATCTGGTCCGCATAAGAGAAGGTGACGAATGGAAGACAGCTTTTCGCACCCGATTCGGACATTTCGAATATCTAGTTATGCCGTTTGGGCTCTGCAACGCCCCCGCCACCTTCCAGCATTTTATAAATGACATCTTTAGAGACTTCCTGGACCTATTCGTCATCATCTACCTGGATGACATTTTGATCTTTTCTGCCTCCATCAGTAGCCATCGTCAACATGTCAAGTGTGTGTTAGAGCGTCTCCGTCAGCATGGCCTTTATGCAAAACCTGAGAAGTGTGAATTTGAACAACAGAGTATACAGTTTCTGGGACTAATCATTTCTGTTGATGGCATTAAAATGGACCCTCAAAAAATTTCCGCTATCCTTGAGTGGCCTGCTCCTGTGGATAAAAAGGGTGTTCAGCGGTTTGTGGGCTTTTCGAACTTTTATCGGAAATTTATTAAAGGATTCTCAGCCATCATCTCACCTATTACCCAGCTGACTAAGCAGGGAGTTCGATTTCATTGGACTTCTGAAGCTCAAACTGCTTTTGACACCCTTAAGAGACTTTTTACCTCCGCTTCCATACTGAAACACCCTGACCCGGCTCTTCCGTTTGTTCTGGAGGTTGATGCATCCGAAGTCGCCGTTGGGGCAGTACTCTCACAACGACAAGGCCCCAAGTCTCTTCTGTTCCCTGTTGGCTTCTTTTCACGCAAGCTTTCTGCTCCTGAAAGAAATTATGATGTGGGAGACAGAGAACTATTAGCATTAAAAGCGGCTTTGGCGGAGTGGCGGTACCTTCTGGAAGGAGCAGCTCACCCGATCTTGATCTATACGGATCACAAAAACCTGGAGTACCTGAAATCTGCTAGAAGGTTGAAGCCACGTCAAGCCAGGTGGGCGCTGTTCTTTTCCAGGTTTGCCTTCCATGTCACCTACAGACCAGGTTCAAAAAATACCAAACCGGACGCATTGTCCCGCATGTTCAATGATCCCAAAGTACCTACCTCTCCGGATACTATTCTGTCGGCGGAAAACTTTCTCCTTCTTCAGGAAGATCTGTTAAGCCGGATTAAGCAAGCTTCCAGTGAAGACCCCCCTCCTGCAGTAGCAAGGCTGCTTGCGAAAGACGGTCTGTTCTGGCTTGAGGACAAAATCTTCATTCCAGAAAATCTTCGGGCCACCATACTCGGGCTCTGCCATGACCATGTACTAGCCGGCCACTTCGGTGTCTCCAAGACGTCTGACCTCGTGCAACGAACATTCTGGTGGCCGCAAGTTGCAAAGGACTGCAAAAGATATGTGGAGTCTTGTTCCATCTGTAATCGCAGCAAGGGTAATAAGGCCAGGGCTTGGGGCCTGCTCAAACCTCTACCCTGGAAGTTAATCTCCATGGACTTTATTGTTGAACTTCCCCCTTCTGAAGGCCACACGGCCATCTTTGTGGTAGTGGATCGGCTGTCCAAGATGGCACACTTCATCCCCTTGAAGGGAACACCATCAGCACCGGAAACTGCACAAGTCTTTATCAGGGAAGTCATCAGGCTTCATGGAGTTCCAGCCAACATCATATCGGATAGGGGGGTGCAGTTTACCTCTCGTTTCTGGAGAGCACTATGCAGTTCCCTTGGCATCGAGCTATCTTTTTCTTCTGCATACCACCCTCAGACAAATGGGCAGACAGAGAGAACTAACCAGACTCTTGAGCAGTATCTACGCTGCTTTTCTTCCTTTTCCCAGGACGACTGGTTCTCTCTGTTGCCACTGGCCGAGTTCGCTTATAATAATTCCATCCATTCTACCATCAAGCAGACCCCGTTTTTTGCCAATTATGGTTTCCACCCATCATTTCTACCTAACTCTGTTCCTGAATGTTCTGTGCCAGCCGTTCTCAAGACTGTGGATTTTTTCAGTATCAACAATAAACTGTTGCAGGAAACCATGACCAGAGCACAAGCACTAAACAAAGAGACTTTTGATAAAAACAGACGGGGGGAACTGATTCTGAAACCTGGAGACCAAGTTTGGCTGTCTACAGTTAATCTCCGACTCGCTTGCCCTTCAAAGAAATTGGGTCCTAAGTTTCTGGGTCCCTTCACAGTCAAGAGGAGAATCAATGAGGTGGCCTACGAACTGGAACTGCCAGAAACACTTCGGGTACACCCCGTTTTTCATGTTTCTCTCCTGAAACCCGCCATCTCTAACCCTTTCCCAGGACGAGCCACAGATCCTCCTCCTCCTATCATGGTCAATGGTGAAGAGGAGTTCGAAGTGGAGGCAATAATGGATTGCAGGAAGAGGAATAACTGTGTCCAATTTCTCATTAAATGGAAGGGGTACGGTTCCGAGGAAAACTCATGGGAGCCTGAAAGCAACATACATGCCAAGCATCTGATACAGGCCTTCAAGAGATCCCATCCTGAGAAAATGGCCCGGTTGGGCATCCGGAGGCTGCCCCTTGGGAGGGGGCAATGTCAGGAAAGGCTGGCTGGGGACAGTGGTCCGTCGCCTGTCTGTGCGCGCCTGTGGGTGCCTTGTGCGCGCGTTCGCGGTTGCGCGGCTGCGCGCGTTCGCGATCGCGCGGGTGCGCGCGTTCACGGTCGCGCGCGCACACGGTTACCGGCGCCAGGCGGGCTATTTAAACCCAGTTCTCCCTTCTGATCTTGCTGCTTGATCTACAGCGTTCCTGAGACTATTACCTGAATCTGATCTGTTTGTGTATTGACCCGGCCCGACCTGCGACCTTCCCTGCCTTCTGCCTGCCTCTGACCTCCGGCTTGTCTACGACTCTGCACCTGTCTCATCCTCTGGTCCATCCGTGCTCATCCGTTATCGACCCGGCTTGTTCCACGTTCCTGCCTCTGCCTGCTGCATCTGTTCCTGTACTGACTGTCTGGCTTGACCCGGCTTGCCTGACTCTTCTGTGTGCCTGCCCCTGAGTGATCCACCTGTTCCTGTTGGTCTCCTGCTGTCTACTGGTTCCTGTCTGCTGTCTGCTTGTCCAGCTACAGTTCCTGAAGTCAGCCAGATCCATCCACCGGCTGTTGATCCTGCCAGGCACTCGTGCTACCTTTGACTCCCGAGCCTCCTGTCACCATCATCAGGGGCCGTGAGTCGGGGACGCAAGAGAGGTCTCCTTCTGCATTCCGGGCTCACCACTAGGTACGTGACACTCCCTGTATTTATCGATGAACAGAGGGAGGAAGCTGTGGTCATTGAAACCATCCATAATCTCTGCAAGACACAACACAAGACAAACCCTAATGTCAGGCTAAACTCCACTAATGCAGGCCTCAATCTAGAAGCAGTATAGGCTAGTGATGTACCAAGATAAAAATTGTACCTTCGTTTGCACTATCGGCACGTCAGCTTCTCCCTCTGTTCACAGATCGTACGTACGACACACGCGTGTTGTGTTTTATATACAGTGCGCATGCGTGAAACTCTGCCCGCCCCTGACGTTCTTTCTAGACTATTCCCTGCCCCTTCTCTTTCGGTGCAGTGGGGAGAGCACATGGTGGAGACAACACAGGTGCGCAATCAGAGTTCCACTAACGAGGAGGAGGGCGAGGAAAGCCCGGAGCCTGAAACGTCACGATCCTGGAAGAGAAGATTTAAGGCCTCAAATATGTCTTTTGGAGAGATGTTGGAGATGGTGGACATATTGAAGAGGAACGACTATGATGGAAAGTATGGACCTTACCCAAACCCAAATATCAAAAAGGCCAAGATCATGACTAAAGTTGTGAAGAGTCTTCAGAAGAATTTTGGGGTATGACGATCCAAGGATCAACTGAGAAAACGCTGGTCAGACCTGAAACTGAGGGAGCACAATCAGTACAAAAGGATCAAGCATGTTTTTCAAAAAAAAGTAAGTAGTTGTCGTGTGTTCATATTATTATTATTGCTTGCATACTGCTCCATGTGCTTTGATTTCATGTTGTACAGTTTAAAATGTCCACTTTCAAGTTCATGGGTTCAATCGTTTGTAATGAACATCGTTCGTTAGCCCACTCCCAACACAATGTTTTCCCAACTTACACTTCACTACATTTGTTCACACTGCAGGTAAGTATTCCAGCTTTAGAAAGTGTCCAAAATAATGTTCTCACCTTTAAACTCGGCCAAAAAACACAATTGTATGATGCTTCCAAGCAATGTTTCATATTCCTAGGTCTGCCCTCTGTGTGCTAAGTATTCCTTTTTTACATTCTCATAGGGGAGAGAAGACTCGGGAAGTCTGAGGACACCAGGGACCCCACACCTCCCAAAGAAGGCGAAATACCAGCACCAGAAGCAGAGGAGGAGGAGGAAGGAGAGATTGTTGAAGTTGGACAAATTGTTACCACAACAGGTGAGTGTCGGAGACCACAGCTTCCGGTAAGCTAATCAATGTATGTCGGCATATTTATAATACATGGTGTGTTTATTTTTGTTTTTTTAGGTGATGTGGAAGAAGAATAACATTTTACCAGTTAAAGTGCCCAGATCCTGATTGGGGAGATAATGGGGTGCAATCGCAATTTAGAAATTATACAGAAAAACATCAATGATGTTCAACATAAAATGAAGAACATCATTGATGTTTTGGGGAGAGTTTGAAACACCCCAAACTAGCTCGGGTATTTTATTTTTTTTTTCAAACAAACAACTGTTGTATTTTACTAAAAGCCAAATTTGGAAGATGCACACAGTGTGCCAACATATGGTATCTCCCATCATGGGGGATCAATGTACGTGTTTTGTGGAAAGTGACTGAGATGAAGGGGTGTCACCCCAAAAACATGTACATTGATCCCCTATGATGGGAGATAGCACATGTTGACACTGTGTGCATCTTCCAAATTTGGCTTTTCCAGGGGTGAAACCCCTTGTGATGAAGGCAATGTCAGCCCAGTTTGTACATACTCATGTCTGATATTGTCTTCACTTTTCAAAGTTGAACTTTGTAAGTTCCTGTGTTCTGTATGTTATGCTTCGATACATGCCTGTTTACACAAAAACGGCAGGTTACAAAAAAATTACCAAAAATAATTATTTCTATACACCCAATATGTTGGTTTGTTGTAAAACCCTTTTCTAAACGCACATGTGAATGTGCTTTGATTAAAAAGTGAAATTATAAACAATGTGTGGCAGTATTTGGAGTAAAGTTTTCTGTAGCAATGGGTGTTATTTACTAAAGGCAAATCCACTTTGCACTCCAAGTGCAGTTTTGCAGTGCACTTGTAGTGCATAGTGGATATGCCTTTAGTAAATAACACACACAGTGATGTGGAAATTTCCCCAATCACGCCATTTTCAGGACCCCACATATTTCTGCCATGGTGTTGAAAATTAGCAATATTTTTGTCAGTAATGCACTACATACATTAGCACCAAAAAACAAGGTGTGTGTGTAGCAGACCCACAACATAATAAGATTATCTGAAGAAGAGACTGCCACCTCATCTTGCTCTGAACTTGGGTTTGCACTGTTGTAGAAAAAGGCCCAAAAAAACAAACCTAGGAGACACCTAAAACCAAGCCAAGCAGTAAATGAAAACAAAGATTATTGTAGCTTCAAAGAAAAATGTATTTAAAAAAGGCCTCTCAGACATTGTCTGGCATATCAATGGCCCCCCACCCACAAAGTACTCAATGTATTGGTTTCTGACCTCGTGGGCGCTTGGGGGGGGGGGGGGGGGGGGGAACCAGGACGAGCAGCTTCAAGGGCCTTGAGATTGTCATTTTCAGGCAAGTCTGCATCTGGGCCAACTGAGACAACATAGTTAGCTGAATGTCTTTTTAAGAAATTGTGCAGAACACAGCAGGCAAGCACTATGTGATTGAGTTTATATTCCGCCATGTGGATTGGCGTCAAAAAAGGCGGAACCAGCTGGCCAGTATTCCAAAAGTATTCTACATGACTCTTCTGGCTCTGGCCAGCCGGAAATGAAAGATCCTCTGATCCGGGGTGAGGGTCTTCATCGGGAAAGGCTGCATCAGATGGTTTGCCAGGGCAAATGCCTCATCCGCGACGAATACAAACGGGAGTCCTTCCAGATTCTCCTCTGGGGGTGGCAAGCCCAGACTGCCACTCTGGAGACGCCAGTAGAATTCCATCTGTGAGAACACTCCACCATCCGACATCTGGCCATTTTGCCCCACGTCCACATACAGGAAGTCATAGGTCACTGACACCACCGCCAACATCACAATACTATTAAACCCCTTGTAATTATAATAGTACGACCCCGAGTTGGGGGGTGGGACGATGCAGATGTGTTTCCCATCAATTGCACCTCCACAATTGGGAAAGTCCCAATGGCTGGCAAAGTGGGAGGCCACAGTCTGCCATTCCTGTGGCGTTGAAGGAAACTGTGGAGTGAAACAAGGAAAAAAAATTGTAATTTGGCACATCAACATTGCAAGCAGATTAGACACCAACATTTTTGGCCAAGATCAGTATAACATTTTGGAAAATTTGTATTTAAAGCCTAAAGTATAAGGTCCCCTTATCATCACCCCCCCATTCCCACCATCTGATGGGCCCTTGCAAAAAATGAGGGGGGGGGGGGGTGTTTTGGACAGGTAACCCTCTCCACTTCATTGAGAGCCGAATGCATAAATAGTGTGTGATACTTTGGGCAGCCCCTCCTTACTTACACTATTGGCAGCCCACCGGACAGGTAAGAAGTGTCATAATACCAAAAAAAAAATGTAAACACATTTTGACATTCTGCTATTACCTATCAAGATAATAATAGTAGAAAGAAAACAATAAACTGTAGCATTTGAAAGTATTGAGGCAGGCCCTTGCACTGCATGCTTTGGTGAATTCGTCCATAAATCAGACCAGAAAAGGGTAGGTAGAGTGTGTATTGGGTTTGGCAAAGTCAGCAGATAGAGGATTGCTATCAGCTGACCTAGCAGTTGGGGGGAGGGGGGTTCCTAATGAGTTTGGCCCAACCCAAAAAAAAAAAAAAAAGTGGCACTCTGCATGAATTTAAGCACACACATAACATTTGTAGACATTTTAGGGGGTGTTTAGGGGAAAGCAATACTATGAAGCTGAGAAAAGACATTGCTAAGTGACTACACTATAGGTTTGTGGTCCCAGGAGAGCATGGTGGGGAAGTTAGTGAAGGCAAATATGCATGAAGGACAAAAAAGGAACTTGAAAAGCTTCCAGCATGCATGAGGACAAAGGGGCACAACATATCAATTAGAGCATATTCCAATCATGGTAATTAGGGAATGAGGAAAGAAATCCAAGACATTAGCAATCATTAAATACATAGAATGTGATGTTAAAGGAGAAAACTTACCTTCATATAGTCCTTCTGCAGGACCTGAATGATGGCAGAACAGGTCTCTGGAATAATGATTCCCAGAGCCTGGGGGGAGATGCCTGTGGAAAACAAGGCTTCTCTCTGTCGCCAAGTAGTGATGGCTTGCCGCATGCAGGTATTCTGCCTGGTGATATAAAGCCAGCAGACGGTAAAAAACGGGGTCCGTCATCCGGAGATAATTCCTGAAATCATCAGGATTATTCTCCTGGATCTCACAAAGCAAAGGCATGTGCGAGAACTGGTCACGCTGGCGCAACCAATTCTTGGTCCACAAACTACTCCTCGCCCTGTTCATGGACCGGGCTTGTGTGAAAGCTAAAAGCCCAACACCAAGCCCCTGCACAACACAAACTCTACGACGAGTACGTACACAAAACATGGTTTAAAACGGTCGGCTGGTCAGAACGGACAACAGAAAGCACCGATAAACAGCAATACCTGAAAAGCAGAAACAAGCAGACAATAAGCAATGCAAATCAAAGCGTACTATACCAAAATATAGTCCACAATGAGAAACAAATGCTTACTGACTACACGCACTGATAATCAGATACGCACAAACTGAAGAGCAGTAACAAACTGAAGCACAAATCTGAAAAGCGTGAATCGCCTCTCACCAAACTTCTACTAACACGCGATAAAAAGGAGATCAGCAGAAGGAGCCCAAAGGGTGCCTGAAGTGGTGCTGAACTTCCCTTTTCTAGTGCCATTGTATGTGGCTTACGTCAACACGTTCTTGGCAACCGGAAATTCTGACAACTTAGTCCAACCATATGTATGCAACACCACTTCCGGACCACTTCCGGACTAAATCCGTCGGAATTTATCAGACGGATTTGGTTGCTGGAATGTCCGACCGTGTGCACAAGGGCTAAGAGGACTTTGCTTTGTGCACCAGATTCAGAACCTTAATGGTATTGTCTCTTGCTTCTCTAGCAGGGATGAAGCCCACTTGGTCTAGGTGTATCAGGTATTGGAGATGTTGTGCTAATCCTGTGGCCAGGATTTTAGATAATAATTTTAAGTCTAAATTTAGGCGGAAGATGGGCCTGTAACTCCCACACAAGCTCGGGTCCTTACCCTCCTTGGGTATCAGCGAGATGTGGGCTCTAAGGGTGTCTTTGGGAAACTCCCCAGAAGTGCCCAGGGCATTGAATAGTTTCACTAAACGAGGCCCAAGAATGGGGAGGAAGGTCTTGTGAGGTGATCATTTTTAATTGGCTTGTTCGGTGGCAAGTCTCCTCATCTGTTCTTACGCTGCTCACATATTTCGTACAAACTCACGTTTCTCAGGCAGTTAGTTTCTCATGCAGGTATTTTCTCATGTGGTTAGTTTCTCAGGCAGTTATTTTCTCATGCGGTTAGTTTCTCATGTTGTTAGTTTCTCATGCCGTAAGTTTCTCATGCAATTTACGTTTCTCATGCTATTTACTTTTCTCATGCTATTTGCGATTCTCATGCTATTTACGTTTCTCTCGTTTTTTTTCCAGGTTTTTCTTGTTTGTTCCAGATTTCTCTTGTTGTTCATCAATTCACGTTCTCATGCAACCTGCGTTTCTTATGCAGGTGGCGTTTTTCTTGCGGCCTCGATTCTTATGCTGCTCACGTTTTTATCAGCTTTTTCTACTCATGTTTCTCATTCAGTCACGTTTCCTTCGCGCAGCTTACATTCTTGCCACAGGTTTCTCTGTCTGCTCACGTTTCTCTTGCAAGATATGTTCCTGACCCAGTTGCGTTTCATTTCCACACTACCTTTAATTTCCTAGCTGCATCCGGTCAGAAGTTCCGCAATGATATGGAACGATTGGTAAGTTAGCCTATTGCAGCTTTAGCAGCTTCTACCATCACAGGGGCTTTAGTGGATCCCTGAAGCCTCTCGGGGCCTAGGCCAGCATCAGTAGGCCCAGGTCTCGGACGCAGGTTCCGGCGTCACACCTTCTCTTCAGTTCCAGTTTTGTGATTGATTGGGTTTCCATTTGGCTGTAGCAGCAGCCTTGATCATTAGGTTTTATTTTGAATTTCAGGTAGGCTCATGACAATGCTTGGCATGTTTTCCAAGCTTTCCGGTCTTGGTTTCCTAGTTCTGATGGTTAAAATCCAGTTCCTATTTGCTTTTCAGTTTTTTTTGTTTTTTTTTGCCTCTTCCAGCTCGTATCGGCCCACAGCACTTTTGGGGCATATTGAGCTGAGTCTCAGCTTTTCATGTTGTTGGATTAAGCCGTCCTCAGGGATCCAGCAGACTTCCCATTGTGGGTCATATTTTTCGTGACATATCTGACATGCTCTCAGGTCTCCTTTTGCATTGGTTACCAACTTGGTGCTCAAGGCAGTGCTATAGCTGGCATTTTGAGGTTCCTAAGGCCAGGGGAGTTGGGCTTCTGGCCCAGGGTCTCCCTTACTTTTGGTCAATCAACTGGTTTGTCACCCCGGCCTTTTCTGTTACATATGCATGCTCGTAAGATGCAGCAATAGGGGGCGGCACTGTTATCAGGTTCTTGGAGCCTGGCAAGGCGTGGTGCCTGGGGTTGGTTTTATACCAGCTCATAAGTGCTTAATTTGTCAAACCCTGGGATGGTCCTCTGTTGCCTTTGCCTAGCGCTCCCCTCTCCGCAGCTAAATGCATACTTCATTGCCGCCCTCTTTTTTGGCCAAACAGGGTCTGGACCCTAAAGCATACTTTGGCTATTCATTCAGGGTAGGAGTGGCTTCTGCAACTTTGCGACAGGGGGCCCCAACCCTTATTATGTTGTATTTGGGTAGGTGGAGGTCGTCTTTTTTCTCTGGGTATGTCCCAGAGCCACTTTTTTGAGATACCGCAAGCGTTTGTCGATTTTGGCAGGTCATACTTTAATTCACTCTGTAATAAATCTGGTTGTTAAGCTTTCACCCTACTGTGTTAATTTTTGCCCCCTTTTAGGCATACAGACCATATGACCCCGACACACTTCAGGTCTATGTTTCTCTGTTGCTTTTTGTTCCTTTCCTATGCTCTCCACAGATTGACTCCATGTACAAGTGTAAGGCTGACCACAGATCAGCCTGTATTTGTAGGAGGAGTCAGGCTGCATAAAGCCTGCCCTCCTTTCCTCCTCCCCTCGTGGTCGTAAGCTCTCGTGTCCCAACCACACATCCCCTTTTCTTTTTCTTTCTTTTCATTTCATACTTGGGTATACCCCCTTTTAGACATATTGACCACGTGAACCCTGCACACTTCAGGTCTATGTTCTCTGTTGCTCTTTTTCCTTTCCTATACTATCCACAGATTGACTCCGAGTACTCCGAGTGTGCCACACGTCCTTAACTTGGTGGTGCAGCGGTTCTTGGGCAGGTACCTGGGCTTACAGGATGTCCTGAGGCAGGCCAGGAAAGTCTGTGTGCATTTCCGCCAGTCATATATTGCCAGTGCTCGGCTGGCTGACCTCCAAAAGGAATTGAACCTGTCCAAGAACCGCCTAATCTGTGAAATGCCCACTAGGTGCAACTCAACTTTGGCCATGCTGCAGCGGCTGCACATGCAGCAGAGGGCCATCAATGAGTACCTGTGTGACTACGGAACCAGGACAGGGTCAAGGGAGCTCGTTTTTTTTTTCCCATGCCAGTGGGCCATGATCAGGGATGCATGCACTGTCCTGTCACCATTTGATGAGGCCACAAGAATGGTGAGCAGTGACAATGCATGCAGCAGTGACACTGTACCTCTTGTCCACCTGTTGGAGCACACGCTGTGTGGAATAATGGACAGGGCACTTGAGGCAGAACAGAGGCAGGAAGAGGAGGACCCAAAGTTCAGGCAACTGTACTTCGTCCGGTTCACTTCTTTTTGTCTGTATATGATGCATCCGTTTATTTGTATATAATTATTTTTTATATGTATTTTGTATTGTGTACAATAAAATTATATATATTTTTTGTAATATGTGTATTGGTAGTGCCATTAAAGTCCCACCTGTAGGGGGGTTTTTATTGTCATTCCTCTAAAAGTGAAAACAATTCCAGCAATTCCTGCCACGTCTTAATTGCTAATGAACGTTTATGTTGAGCTTCCAAAGAGCTTGGAAGAAAGTGAGAGAACCAGTGCTTGATGTTCTACTTCCCAGGAATCTCCCCACCAGGTCAAGTAATTGGTCAATATGTTGAGGTGGAAGGTTTTGGAGAGTAAGACTGAGACACCCTTGGACTTGGAATTGGGACAAGTGGCGTTGAATGCTGTAGAAAAGCGTTTGTTATAAAAACGTGGGACTGATCCTGATTTAAAATGCGTTTCTTTGAAGAAAAGGACTTGTACCTTATGTTGGTGTGTTTCTGCAAGGACACTGCTGCATTTTTCCGGGACATTTAGTCCCTTAGCATTAAGCAAATAAACTTTAAGAGAGAGAAGAGCTGAACGTGAGGTGGTACTGTATGTGTCATGGTCAAATCTATAGGATCAGCAATCTAGGTCTATACTGGGACAACCAGAGTACAATCTGACTGGAGAGGCCAGCTGAAACAGATGGGGGGGGGGGGACTTATGCTTAGAGGAAAAAGAATAAGGCTGGGAATAATATACAAGGTTCACTTACAAAGAACAAAGCTCATAAATCAACTCCCGGTGGTGGGAGCAGACATGCTGAGCCACCTAGTTGGGAGCCGATAGGACAACTTATTGAAAAGGGAAAGTGAGCCAGATATGTTCAAAGGGGAGCCTGCCACTTAGAGGTGCGAGAGAAGTCTAACACAAGGATACCAAATAACATTGACAAACTAATGCTTAATGTACACGGGACATTTTTACAACCTCTCCTGAACGATTTAACTTGACAGATACTAACCCACGTTTAAAACATCCATCCTTTAGAAGCGTTTAGCGCTTGAAATGCCTCTAAACTCAGCATCTGAACTAATTTTTTTGCTTTTGGAAGAGCCTATAGATCAAATAGCAGAATTCACTCACGCAAAATCTCAGTACTCCAAAAGGATATATGGGGGATCAAAGTAAGTAAGTAGCACCGGGGGCCTCAGGCCACAGACTATGGGGGCAGGACTGAGATCAGTCTGTAAGAGAGGCCTCAGTGCTCGACTTAGGATTACCACATTTCACTACCAGTCTGCAGGAGAAATCTACACTTTCATTCATGATTCTTCCTTGGGCTTCTAATTTCCTGCCAAATATATGGCTTAGATGTAGGCACCCTGAGCTTGTCCTCAAGTATAACGCCAGTAATATTTTCATTTTCAGTCTTATAGATCTGAGGCATAAACATTGTCACGGAGTTGAAGATACTTATCATTTGTATAAAGTAAGGAGACTATATAGGAAAAACTACCAGATCCCCCTGATATCCTTAGTTTGTGGTGGCTATTGCTCCCAAGCCTGGTTCAGTGGACGGATGTTCTAAGAAGATGCTAAAGTACTTACAGAAGTCACAGCTGGTTTCTGGACACTCATTAAAGTCTATGAGTTCAAAATTATGAGTAAATCTTCACACATTCCTGGATCTAAAGGCTACCATGTGGCGACAGTGCCGGCCCCTTATAGGAGCCTAAATATTCTAGACCTATATAAGAGTCCGTACAGGTCATAGATTAGGTGAGCTTATGACAGTTAAAGATATAACAACACAGTTAGGAGTGTAAGCGACAGCAAATTTGAACTTGTGCTCCACCGACCAGAGAGAACAGAACAATAGGGGATCTTGGTAGCCTAAATCAGGAGCATCACAAAGCCCTGGGCACCAAGTGGCAACAGTTAGAAATTACAAGCCTGTCAACAAGGGAACATAAAGCCAGGTAAGAGGGCAATGCACAAAGCTTGTTGGTCTGGACTCAGCAATCTGGGTTCTCGGTCAGTGATCAAAGCCTCTGGACCTCTGTGAGACAAGTCGGAAGAGGATCTGTGGTGCCTCTGCCTATGACATTGTGAATGTGGAATCATCTCTTGTGTGGGGATCCAAGGTTCTGGCTGGAGGAATAAGCTAAACCATTCTGGAATGGCTACTATCGGGATACCCAAGGTGTCATAAAAGGCTTGCAGCCCCATTGGCATGCGCAGGAAGGCATTGCCCTGTGTTGCTGTCAAGCAGAAGCGGAACTTCCAGCGATGCACAATATGTCTGTTCCGTAAGACGTTAAGAAGAGGGCATAGTTCTCTTCTGTGTGGGTAGTGTAATGGCAGACAAATCTTGAAAGATATGTATGGTATGGCCATCATGTTGTAGCTGCCCCTGGTTGCATGCTCTGTCCTCCTGAGTAAAGCTAACTAGGCTGCATATTATGTCTCTAGGGGGATCAGTGTCCCAGTGTCAGGGACATAGCCATCGCAGTTACATAGTTACATACTTACATAGTTAGTCAGGTCGTAAAAGTCCATCCAGTGCAACTTTAAAAACAGTAAATAAATAAAACAAAAAATATCGTAATCCAATATACCCAATTTTATACCCACAGTTGATCCAGAGGAAGGCAAAAGCCCCAGCAGAGCATGCTCCAATTTGCTACAGCAGGGAAAAAAAATCCTTCCTGATCCCCCAAGAGGCAATCGGATTTTACCTGGATCAACTTTACCTATAAATGTTTGTACCCAGTTTATATTATGTACATTTAGGAAAGTATCCAGGCCTTTCTTAAAGCAATCTACTGAGCTGGCCAGAACCACCTCTGGCTGGAGTCTATTCCACATTTTCACAGCTCTTACTGTGAAGAAACCTTTCTGTATTTGGAGATGACATCTCTTCTCCTCTAGACGGAAAGCGTGCCCCCGTGTCCTCTGTGTTAGGACTGGCAATGTTACCCATATCCAATTTGGACGCTTCCACAGAGCCCAGGTACATACAGGAGCGACGGCGCCCAAGTGGCGTGACAGATGCTGGCGCCAACTGCCCTATTTAAACCTGCTAATGAAGACAGGATGTTGCTGGATTATCATCAGCTTCCCTGTGTTCCTTGTGCTTCTATATCTCTGATCTGTGGACTCCCCATTACTGACCTGGAATGCCTTGACCCTGCTCTCTGATATCCGGGCTTGACCCCTGGCTTGCACCTGGACTTTGCTCCTGCTTATTCTCTGTTGTCTGACCCCTGGCTTGGCTCCCCAACTCTGCTGTTCCTGTCTCCAGTGTATGACCCTGGCTTACTCTTGTTTATGCATCTGGACTGATCTACCCTATCTGCCCTTTGGCCTGGCTCCTGGTTTCTCTCCTTATCAAATACCTCAAGTACCTCTAGTGCTACCTGCCTGCTACAGTCATGACTACAAGCAAGCACCTGGAAAACTGTGCTTCTTTGAGCACCACACTCCCTGTTCCCAACTCCAGGGGTGTGCTGCACTTAGCCGCAAGAGGGGACTTCTTAGCATCTCAACCTCCATATCAGAACCTGGCATCCGGCCCCTAGGTCTGAGCATCCTGTGACACACCGCTCCATCTCTATGGGTGCATCTGGTGGTCTGACCAGTAAAGTGTTGCAGATTTCCCACACTACCTGCTATAGCTGAGGTCCTTCCACCGATTCTGGGATCCCCTTGGATCTTAAATTGCTCTTCCAAACCCTGTTATCCAGGTCCTCGATGTGATGGTGCATATCAATCAGGTGCTGAGGGTGGATGCTGGTCACTTGCTGTACCTGCTGTATAGCAGCTCCATGTGTTATGACAGCAGATTCCATGTGTTTAAGGTGGGAGACCACAGCTCTAAGATCTGTTTTAAGGTTCTAAATCACTGCAGAGAGGGAGTTTTTTTATTTATTTATTTATTTTAGATTTTTATTAAAGTTTAAACAAATACAAGGTCATATACATAGAAATCATGTTATACATAGATTCATGTATTATCTTGGAATTCAAACAGTCTAAAACTATTAGGAAGATATATGAAAAATAGACTAGTGGATAACCTGAGCAGTACAGTTTCAAAGAAAGAAAAAGATATGCTACTGTAGCTGCAATACATATTACCTGTGGTTGTTATATATTTATACCGTGTCTCATCTCCTATCCGGCCTTATATTTTGTTGCTGTGCATTTACCTATCTGAATGTATAATACTTCAAAGGAGGTTCGTTAATTTATATGTTTTAATCCATGTTTCCCATTGTTTAATAAAGGTTTCCCTGTTTCCGTGGCTGTTAGCAAAGGTATATTCATATGAACATTGCATAGATACTCTAGAGGTGACTTCTGTAATAGAGGGTGCTATATCACTCTTCCATTGACATAATATAGACATTCTCCCCACTATTTGTATGTGAAGGGTTAATGTTCTCAGATTTACAGGGAAGTTCTCCATTGAGAGATCTAATAGTGCCAATCCCGGTTAGGGTTGAGTTATAATCCCAGTAATTTTCGATATTAAGTGGAAAATTGATTTCCAAAAGCTCTTTATTGATTTACAATACCATAATATATGGAGCAAATTCCCTGGTTGCCCGCAATTATGCCAGCAATCTGGAGAGTACTATTTAGAGATTTTAGCTAGGTGGACTGGTGTCATATACCATCTATATAATATTTTGTAAACAAATGTAATACACAATGCGAGTCTTTGAGGCTGGAGTTAATTGCCGATGCCATTCTTGTGTAGAGTAGGAGCTTTTAAGTTCCAGTTCCCATTTTTTTATTGCCGATATCTGGTTTAGTAGAAATTTGGGTTGCAGTAGGGAGTATAGAAATGAAATACCTTTCTTTCTAGTGGGTTTTGTGTGATAGAATTACATATTTCTTTTTGTATAGTAAAATCTTCAGCTCTAAGTTCATATAGGAGGTGTTGAATTTGCAACATTTTAAATCTGTCTTTGTATTTAATTTCTTCTGGGACTTCTCTCAAAGTGTGGTATCCCACTTCAATCCAATGCTAAAACTGAAAGGTTTGGTATCAAGAAGGTAAAGGATTGAAGTGGGATATCATCCAAGGTTACCTGAATATGATCTTGATTTCTATTTAGCAGATCTTTCCAGGAGTTGAGAGAAGCAGAAATGGAGGGATGATCCGTAATATACAGTGTTTTTTTGGTAGCTGCTGCTAGTAATAAGGCCTTTAAGTTGTTATTCTGTATTAGACTTTGTTCTAAGACAACCCATTATTTACTTGGGGATGGGTTTACCCATGCCTGGAGCTGATCTAGAAGGGCAGCTCTGTAGTAGTCTTTGATGATGGTGACTCCCATACCTCCCTTCAATCTTTATACGGTAAGTGTTGAGAAGGCTATTCTTGCTTTGGAACCTTGCCAAATGAAAGATCAGAGCGAGGTATCTAGTTTTTAAAAAAAAGAAGATGGTAGGGGTATTGGTACCGTCCTAAAAATATACAAAATCTTCAGTAGTACCATCATTTTAAAGGATGCTATTCTTCCCATCCATGAGACTTCAAATTTGGCTAATTGATTAAGTTCATTTTGGATCGTTTGTAATAAATTCTTATAATTAGCATCACATAAGTGCTTAGAACTAGCTGTCAAGAATATCCCTAGGTACTGAATTATGTTGCTATCCCAGTTACACTGGAATAGGAGATTCATTTTTGTTTTTATTTTATGATTAAGGTTATTCGTGAGGATCTGGCATTTAGATATGTTGATCCTGTAATAAGAGGAAACGCTAAAAGATTCAATGAGCTTGCAGACTTCAGTTAAGGAGTTAGTCACATCTGAGAGCGTCAAAATGTCATCTGTGAATAGCCCTATTTTATGTTCTTTTATGCTTTTTATTGTCGGGGAGTTCCTGATGGCAGCCGTGAATGGTTCCATAACCAATGTAAATATTAAAGGCGAGAGGGGACACCCCTGCCTTGTGCCATTGGTTATAGTAAAGGTCTGAGAGAGTACAGAGGAGGTATAAACTTGTGCCAATGGATTCAAGACCGAAAAAGGGTAAACCCGGCCACAAGGAGGTATGGCACCAGGTTGAAGGTCAATTGCGCAATCATAAGACCGGTGTGGAGGCAAACTACCGGCTTGACCTTTATCAAAGACATCGCCAAAATCACGGTACTCCTCCAGCAGGGAGAGGAGTGAAGAGGTGCACAGGACCTTGGATACCTTCAGGAAGCATGTCTCACTGCATTGTGGTGACCAGGAGAGAACCTCAGCATGGAGCCAATCAAAATAGGGGTTGTGGGTGAGGAAATAACTTGGAATTGGATTATCTCATGGTGAAGAGCACCTACGACCATGGACAATGGAACTGTCTCATGAGTCACATGGGCAGGCTGTAAAGGTCTCCCGTCAAGAGCCTCAATGACAAGTGGAGTGTCATGCAGCTGCAGCGGAATCGAGTGCTGCGAAACAAATGCAGCATAAATGAACGCGCCTGCAGCCCCAGAGTCGATTGACGACTCAGCCCAAGAAAGGGTGACCAAAACCAGGGGCTTATCCTTCTGGATAACTGGGGACAAAACAACGCCACCTAAGGTCTGTCCATGACATGACCTCAAGGTTCGGGCGTTCCCTGGACGGGAAGGACAAGACTTCAAAAAGTGACCTGACTGGCCACAATAAAGGCACAATCTCTCCCTCCTCCTAAAGGCTCTCTCATCAGCAGAGAGACACGTGAAGCCCAAGTGCATGGGTTCATCTTCACTGACCAACTCGGTACCAGGAGGCATGGGAGGTGAGGGAGGCATGGGTGGGACTACAAAGCTCGGAGGCAAACGTACAGGAGGCTTCCACAAGCGCTCCTTAAGAGAAAGTCTTTCTCTGAGTCTGGAGTCAATGAGGATGGCAAACGAGATCACCATCATCCAACTCAGTGGGTATATCTCGGGCTGCTATCTCATCCTTGATGGAGTCCGAGAGACCATGAGAAAAAGCAACCTCTGCTGCTAGAGTACGGAATTCAATGGCGTAGTCGGCAACAGTTCTCGTACTCTGCTTGATGGACATGAGGCACTTGGTAGCAGAAGTGGAGCGTGCAGGAACGTCAAAAACCCTTTTAAAGGAGGCCACAAACTGAGGGTAACTCAAGACAACAGGTTTTTGCGTCTCCCATAGAGGGTTAGCCCAGGCCAAGGCTCTCTCAGAAAGCAAAGATATCACGAAAAATTATACATAAAGTTGCGCTAAATATACGTGAAAATTGAAGTGAAAAACTCAATACAAATCACAAAGAAAATGCAAATCAAAAAAACATCCTGTGTAAAGTTCAATAAAGAAAAAAAGGAGTCTTTGTAATCAGGGAATCTTAGTTCCAAAAAGAAGCCAGCGAACAGGAAAATCAATCCTTTTTACGAATACAGTGGAATCTTCCTGACTTTGCCACTATCACATCCAGATCTGAAAAAGGTTTGACTCTTACCGCAATGGGTGGACTCCAAACCAGCGGAGTCGTTAGCGCAAGCAGACAGCCCTCTGCGGGGTTCTTTTGCGTGTATTCCATTCCGGTGTACTACTGAGGGCATGGATAGATGCGGATCATTCGAAGGTAACCAGCCTAGATCGAAAAGTTCCGGAAACTGTTGTACGTCCTGCTTCTCCTCTCGGTCACCGTAGAGAAAGACAAAGTGGCCGTTCGATCTCCCTGTATGCCTGGAGTTATCTAAAGCTCCCCAGCGAATCGTCGGATGCCAACGTTTTTCAATGCGCAAACCTGGATAGTGGTGACTGAGCCTGGAGCTAAAACGAAGAGCTCTTGTCTGTCCGAGAGCCAGGGAAAGATATCACAAAACCTACTTTGCTTCTGTCCAAGGGAAACGCCTGGGGCAGCATTTTGAAGTATATCTCAACCTGATTGAGAAACCCTCTGCATTGAACCAGATCGCCCCCAAATCGCTGGGGAAGCAGAGCAGAAACAGACGTACCTCTTATAGAGGTAATACTCGAGGCAGGTGCCTGCACAGAGACTGGCGCAGCAGCAGGGATGGCCTGGGACTCAGGTTGTACTGGAGCAGCCACCGTGGGGGATTCCAGGTGAGCTGTGCGATTCAGGAGCGTTTGTAACACCAAGGCAAACTGATCCATGCGGTGATCTTGCTCATCCAATCTGGAAAAAATATTACCAACAAGTGGATTGACTGTATCCTCTGAATTCATGGCCTTCGCGTACTGTCAGGAACCATGAAACAGACAGAGACAGAAGTACAATCAAATCACACTTGTTTATTAATAAAAATAAAAAGGTAAATAGGAAAAAGGGTAGTCAAGCATAGCCAGAGTCAAGTAACCTGATCGGGTAGTCAGCCAGTCCAAAGTTCATAAACCAGATCGGGTAATCAGCCAGTCCAGACGTCAGGGATCCAAGGAGAGCAACTGCAAACAGGATAGAAGCCAGAAGGGATGTCAGCAAGCCAGTCTTGAAACAAACAGCAGGAGATGGTTCCTAGTGATGTGACCAAAGCGAAGGCAAAGGAAAGAGTGAGCTGGAAGGCTTTATTTAGGCAGATCAGACAAGCATCATCAGGAACAGCTGGTAACTGTGGAAAGAGAAGAGAGCTGGCAATTAGCCGACAGGTGAGCGGCCAGCCCAGACGAGGAAGGGCTAAGCCAGCCCTGATAATATTGGCCTAAAATTTTTTTTTTGTAAATTTGTTTTTATTAACAGTTTTTCAAAACAAACAACATATACAAACACATGACCCAGAACCCCTCCCCCCTCCCAGACCCCTGTGCAGCCCCCCAGTCAATATCAGATCTCAGACCATGTTCATCAGCTGTATCCCACACATAAATACATGCTCCCCAAAAAGTAATGATGTGCCCCGACTCTGAAGGCACAACAGAAAGACCCATAGAGCTCACAGCATCAACCTGCCCCGTGCACCAAATGGCTATCAAGGAATCCTCTCCCCACTCAGCAAACTAATTCGAAGTATCTTTGGCATCCAGCCAGCCCTGCCACACTTTCTCAAATTTCTTGGGGCATCCCCTACTTAGGTATGTGGCCTTGTAAAGTGGAAGTGCTTTGTTAATCAGTCTTTTCCAATATGACACAGTAGGTGGTTCAGGTTTTTTCCAATATAACAGGATGGCTTTACGCACATAGAACAAAGACAGAGATATCATAGTCCTTTGTGCCCTTCTAGGAGCCAACTCCTCCACCAGCCCTAGCAAACAAACCGCGACCATAAGAGGAATCGGCACCAAAAGGACTGTTTGTATGGTGTCCGTCACTCCCCTCCAAAAGTCTTTAATCTGCCGTCACTGCCAAAATATATGATCAAAGCCAGCTCGGTCCTCCGTACAACGCCAGCACCCGCTGCACCCGTGTCATACATTCCAGCTAGCCTTGCAGGGGTATAGTGTACCCTGTATAGAATTTTAAATTGAATAAGTCTATCTCTGGCTGATACCAGAGTCTGAAACGGGTAGTCCCACATGTCGTCCCAGTCCTCCCCCCCAAAGTCTGTCACCAAAGCACTCCATGTGTCTCTGCATTTTTGTATCACACTTGGTCTGTCAACGAACAGCTCTTTGTAGACTGTGGACAAAGGCTTCAGCAAGTCCCCCGTCCGCAGCACATTCTCCAGGGGAGACACACCCAGCTCCAAAGCATCAGAACCGAACTGCGTGAGGAAGGCATGCCTCAACTGAAGGTAGCGAAATAAATACCAGTTCGGTAGATTGTATTTAGTTTTCAGTTGGTCAAAGGTATATAGCTTTGTCCCCCCTACTATGTGCTTTAGTTGTTTGATGCCAACCCTGGCCCATATCACTGGGTCTGGAATCGCACCAAAATGCGGCAGTCTGGGATTAAACCAGAGAGGAGTGTCTGCCGACCAGCACCCCCTCTGTTCTTCATCAAGACCTGTGCCCTGTCCCAAGCTCTCACCGTTGCTCGCATTGAGACCGTCAGGGAAGGGGAAGCCCCTGGACCCCTATATACCAAGTAGGATAGACTCTCATACGAGCCCATAAGGGCTGCCTCTAGTACCGTGGCCAAGTCCCCATCATCCCTTGTCAACCATCGCCTGACAACCACCATCTGTCCAGCTATAAAATACTTAAAAAGATCCGGTAAAGCCAAGCCACCTTGACCCCAGGGTTCCTGCAAAACACGGAGACTTATCCTGGGATGTGTGGCAGCCCACAAAAACGAACTGAACAGATGTTCACCCTTTTGAAAAAGGAGCAGGGAATCCAAATTGGTGTGTTTCGCAAAAAGTATAAGAACACTGGTAAAACTTTCATTTTTAGAAGGTTAACCCTACCAATCAGGGACAATGACAAATGTTTCCATGCATCCAGTTGTACCTCAACCTTGGCCAGCAATGGAAGAAGATTTAGAGACATGTAGTCACCTACTCTTGGGGACACCCTCACACCCAAGTACCTGAACTCCTGCACCCATGCAATGGGAACCTTAGCGGTCGCCAGAGCATGGGCCTCCCCGTCAATAGCCATAACGCTGGACTTCTCCCGATTAACCCGTAGCCCGGAGTATGTGGCAAATTTGTCAAGCACCTCAAACACTGCCTCCAAGGAGGGCCCTGCGTCCTGCAAAAATAGAAGCATGTCATCCGCGTATAACGCTAAGCATTCCTTGATACCCCCTACCTCCAAAGCTCCAACCTCAGGGGACCTCCGCAGAGCTATAGCCAGGGGCTCTATTGCTAACGCAAATAAGGATGGAGACAGCGGGCACCCTTGACGCATGCCCCTGCCCACTTTAAACTGAGAGGAGATCAAGGCACCTATTTTAATAACTGCCTGAAGATTGCTATAAAGCAGAGATATCCAAGTCGTAAAAACCTCTCCAAAACCCATGTGCCGCAGAACTGCTAGCATGTACTGCCAGTCTACAGAATCGAATGCCTTAGCCATGTCGAGGGAGACCACTACTCTCACGCCCGTCCTGTCATGTTCAACCTGCAGATGGGTAAACAGCCTGCGCAGGTTGGTGTCCGTAGATTTCTGCGGCATGAAACCCGTCTGGTCTATGTCCACCAAGGTAGTAATGACTTGGGAAAGTCTGGTAGCCAAAATTTTTGTTAAGATTTTTATATTTTGGTTCAGCAGTGCTATTGGCCTGTACAATGAACATGACAGGGGATCCTTGCCCGGCTTTGGCAGCAGAATAACCTGCGCCTCTAACAAGGAGTCAGGAAGACACTTGTGTTCAATACAGTAATGAAAGAGAGACACTTTAGTCTAGGTACCAAGTCCTCTAAATGTGATCTATACCATTCGACACAGAAACCATCAGGACCAGGAGACTTATGTGGAGGGAAGGACTTAATGGCCCTCTCAATTTCCTCTTCGGTTATATCAGCGTCCAAAATGTCCCTGTCCACCACAGACAGCACCGGGACACCCAGGGACGCCAGTAACCCGTCTAATTCTAGGGAACTGTAGGCCGGGATGGGAGCAGTCCTGTAGTATTCCACAAAAGTGTCCAAGATATCCGCGGAATCTGTGAGAATGTCCCCCCGATAATTTTTTATGCAAGGTATGTTAGTCTGAACTCTCTGTTCTGCTACCAACATAGCAAGCAACTTACCATTTTTGTCCCCTTGCTCAAAAAGGGATTCAGCCAGCTTTGTCCTAGACGTGTGAGCTAATTCAGTATAATGGAGTGCCAAAACACGCCTCGCCTCCAGAAGTTCACCATACGTGACATCGGATTGACTATTTGCATGTGCCAGAGCACACACCCTCTCCCTGTCCTGCAATTCCTGTTCTTTCTTATTATGAGACCTGTGGGCCTGCTTAATAGCCGAGATATAATGCAAACTTTAAACGCATCCCACACCGTTGTCGGGTCGGCAGACCCTACATTATCTTCCCAATAATTACTAAAGTGTGGCGCAACCTGAGTGGATACCTCTTCCACCTCCAGCCAGCCAGGGTTCAGCCTCCAACCCCCCCCCCCTAGAGCCCGAGTTGTGACCGATATGTATTGACATTGGCGTATGCTCAGATAAACCACCCGCTAAATATGTAGCTCCACCCACCAACTGCAGCATTGATGCATTTGCGAACGCCAAGTCAATCCTCGAGGCAGAAAGGTCAGCTGATGCCACTCTAGACACATTAGAGGAGTCCAGAGCGGTAGAGAGTATGGCATTAAAATCTCCAGCGATAAGGAGAGGGAGGTGCATGTAGGGCGCCAATTTACCCAAAAGGTCATACAAAATCTGAATCTGGAAGGGGGGCGGAATATAAACATTAACCAAGACCATCTTGTAAGTGCTAATATCAGCAACTACAATCAGATACCTTCCTCCTGGGTCCGAGATCACACGATGTATGGTGCAGGGTACCGCCTTACTGATTAGGATTGACACCCCCCTGGAGTAAGTAGAGTATGTTGCATGTATCCCCCGTTGTATCCAGGCTCTGCATAAGGCCAGCACCCTGCTCCTATCCAGATGCGTCTCCTGCAGGAACACTACATGAGGACTGATCAGTTTTAAAAATTGAAACATTAAAGCTCTACGGAAATTGTCATTTAGTCCTTGGACATTCCAGGAGACCACATTAAACATTTGTCCCGCCATCATCCCCCATTAAACCTGTCAGGTAGGAGACACGATACATAAATTAACAGAAAGAAATACAGTTGACCATGTGAGACATACATGCAACTAAGCGTATGAAAAATAAAAAAACTGACTTGGAGGGCTGCACTTACTAAATACCCCACCCCCTGACCCCCATAAACTCCCTGCTGCTGTGTAGCGAACCAAAAAAACAGGTACACGCAGCTTATCCCCAAACCGTGTCCTAAAACAGTCCTTGAGGGCATAACCATTATAGGGTCAAAAGGACCAGAAGACACCAAAAAGAAAAACATTTGACAACCCCCTAAAAAAAAAAAAAAAAAAAAAAAAAAAGAAGGTATCAAAGTGTCACAAAGTTGAACTGTCATAAACATGGTGTCCGTTTTCCCGGAGCTCCCAACTTCGCTTCGGGACCCTCCCGCCCTTGCTGCAATATCCGGACCTCATATGCCCCCCCTCAGTTCCCAGGATCTGATGTGTCCAACAAAAGAGCCAAACATATACTAAGAGGAAGGGGCACTGCTCTTGACAATGTGTCTATAGAAATGTACTTATGAGGAGGGGGTAGCAACCTTCAAATCCCCCCCCCACCCCGAGCTTGAGGGAGCAAACTTCAAAGGCAGGTAAACCCAATGGCAGCACAGCGGGTAACTCAACCCCCAAGGAACAGACCGGCCAAACTCTTGAAGGGGGCCATAGAAGAAGGCAAAAAGGAAAAAGAGGAACCAAACCCGCCGTGTAGTGATTTAAATATGCCTGGCCTCGCCTATCTCAGCGACTGGAGCCAGGCGTCTGCTTCAGCAGGGGAATCAAATAACTTCACCGAGCCCCCGTGCTGCACCCGCAGCCGACTAGGATAGAGCATGGAGTATTTCAAATCTCTTTCACGAAGCCTTCTTCTAATGTCCGTAAAGGTCTTGCGTCGTCTCTGCAAGTCAGCCTAAAAATCAGGATACAAATGCACCACCGTGTTCTCAAAAGGCAGGGTCTGATGTTTACGTGCCTCACGCAGTATACGGTCCCGGTCCCTAAAATTGAGGAATTGTACCAGGAATGGCCTAGACGGAGCCCCAGGAGGACCTCGGCCAGTAGGTACCCTGTGAGACCTTTCCACCACATATGTTGGGGAGACCTCAGTTTATTGAAGGAGTGTTTTAAAGAAGCCCTCCGCAAACTCGGCAGGGCGCTCCCCCTCCGCCCCCTCCGGGAGGCCCAGGACCCTGACATTGTTCCTCCGCATGCGATTTTCTGGGTCATCGGCTTTCACCACCAAATTCTGAACAGTGCACTGCAAAGCATGAATGGCTTCATCATGGCGATTTGTGGCGTCCTCCGTTGCCGAGATTCGTGATTCAGTTTCAGAAAGTCTGCCCCTAAATTTGTCCAAGTCAGCTCTTATGAGATTACATTCTTCCGCCAGGTGGTCTATGCGGACCAGCAATGAGGTTCTGCTTTGCTCAATTTCCGCAAGAATAACAGTGGTATCATTGGCTTGAGGGGTTGCAGGCACGGGCGGAGCAGCCGCCTGCGGTGCCGCCTGCTCCATATCTGCCATCAGTGCCTTGAATTGGTTCAAAATCACTAGGACACTGTGCAGGTTGTGGTGGTGCCTTTTTAGCTGCAGACTTGCCTTTGGAGGGCATGGGGGAGTAGTCATATACACTGAGAGTATGTAGGGTGGTATACAGGCAGTGAGATGCGCCCCTTTAAAAGTAGTGCAGCCACAGGGTATTCAAATAAACAGCCAGGATGAGTAACAGTGCAGCGCTATAGTTTCCCTAGTGTCCAAGTTCTGCTGGAGGATTTAGAGGGTAACAGATACAGTCTAGCAGGGTGCAGAGAGGACAGGGTATGTCCCTTTAAGAAAGTCCAGCCATATACTAGCATGTGAGGGCAAACAGTGCTGATAAGAACTGACACAGACCGCCACCTCACTCCCTCAGCCTTAGTCCTGAGACACCCTGCAGCTGACCCCAAATTTCAAGGCTCACCTCCCCTCCTGCCTGGATTGTAGCCGCCACAAGCTCCAGGAGATCGGCAGCCCCTGCCGCCACGCGGTCGGCCGCTGCGGCGCGATCCCGACGCGGCTATGCCAATTGCGGTGAGGGGTCCCGACCACAGCCTCTGGTGCTTGTCCGCGATGCTCCACTCCCACTCGGCCCGCTTGTAATTGCGCTCCGCGAGCGCGAAACTCCACCGCGGCCGTCCCGGGGGCTTCACAGGCCTCAAAGATGGCGGCTGGTCTCCTCAAGGCAGCTAGGCCGCAGCCAGTCGGGGCTCCAAAACACCGCCAAATTCCAAAATAACGAGCCCAGCCAGTCCCTAGGATGGCCTGTGGTGTGAGGGGGAGTCCAGCAGCGTCCCCGGGTCCTTCAGCAGAGAGGATGGAGCAGGATTGTACAAAGGATTCCTGGAGCTCAAACACTGTGCGTCCTCTCTGGTTTACATCCGGCCACGCCCCCCCTTGGCCTAAAATTTTGAGGTGCGGTGGGCTCCTTCCCTGGCTTGGGCAATGTGACTATTATAGCTTTTAATATTTCTGTTGGTATTGTACTAGAGTTCATGGCTTCATTCAAAACTTTAGTTAGGTGCGGGATCAGTATATTAGAGATGTTTTGGTAATATTCTACCGAGAGACCATCCGGTCCTGGGGGTTTGTTTTTGGCTAGATATTTAATGACAGTTGCAATTTCATCACTAGTGATTTGCGCATTAAGTCTCTCTAACATTTGAGGGTTGTGACCGAATCTAAAAATTCTGTTATGTTTTTTGTTGACGGTTGGGGAGTACTAGTATCTAGGTTATACAGACTACCATAATATTCCTTGAACATGTTGGCTATCTCTTTGGGGTGTGTTATTTTTGTGCTTGTTTTAGAGTCTATTAAATGAGCAATTCTAGTTTTAGCCTGTTTTATTTTAATTAGTTGGGCTAAGAATTTGCCTGCGTTATTTGCAGAGGAATAGTATGTTGACTTAAATTACTTCAGCTGTTTTTTGTGATCGTCAAGTAATGCTTGCTTAAGCTCTAACCTCCTTTCTTTAAGTTTTTCTATTAAAGCTGGGGATATGCCTTCCTTGTTTTGTGCCTCTAATTGTCATATTTTTAATAATAGGGAATGTACCGTCTGTGCCTTTTGTTTCTTCCCTCTTGCAGCAATTTGCAGTAATATGCCTCTAATGAAGGCTTTATGGGTACACCAGTTATTAAATATTGAGGTATGCTCAATGTTGTTAAATGGTAAAAACTCCTCTAATCGTGCCTTGATTCCATCTCAGTGATTTTTGTGAGTGAAAATACGCGTATTTTGCGCCATAGAATTGTAGGGGACACATTGGAATATTCTTCTATTTCCATTGTTACAGGTGCATGGTCTGACCATGTGATAGTTTCCATATTTGACGTTTTAATTTTGTATAGTAGGGGCAGATCTGACAGTATTAAATCAATTCTAGAGTACGATCTATGTGGCTTGGAAAAGAACGTAATCTCCTTTTCCTCTGGGTGATGGCATCTCCATACATCGTACAATGATTCTGTATGAATAATGGAGTGCAGCTTAGACTTATAATATGGTTTAGGCGGGGAACAGTTTATTTTGGGGTCAATAACTGAGTTGAAATCTCCCAACAGGAGACTTCCTCACGGCGGATCACAGATGACTACACCCCCACTGTGCATGACGGGTGCACGGCGCGTGCGCGCGATCGCGAGTGCGCTGCGCGTACAGGTCGGTGACGCCATGTTCCCGGGAACACTGCTCGTCACCGGCAGTGGTAAACAGCCATTGGCCGGCTGTTTACCCATGTGATCGGCTGTGATCATTTCACAGCCGATCACTAAATGTAAACAAACCGCGGTAACGAGATGTTACCGGGTTCTCCTCCTCACACACAGTTTGTGTATGAGAAGGATATTACGGTAACATCTCGTTACTGCCTACAGTGTACACCAACACACACTGATTGCCACCCCAATAAATAGGACCTGTCTCCACCCATCATAGTGCCTGTCACTCACAGTCAATGAGAGTACCTGAGTACCTGTCACAGTCCATCAGAGTACCCGAGCACCGTCACAGTCCATCAGAGTACCGGTCACAGTCCATCTGATTACCCGAGTACCCGTCACAGTCCATCTGAGTACCAGAGTACCCACCACAGTCCATCAGAGTACCCGAGTACCTGTCACAGTCCATCCGAGTACCCGGGTACCCATCACAGTCCATCAGAGTATCCGAGTACCGTCACAGTCCCTCAGAGTACCGTCACAGTCCCTCAGAGTACCCGTCGCAGTCCATCTGAGTACCCGTCACAGTCCATCTGAGTACCCGTCACAGTCCATCTGAGTACCCGAGTACCCACCACAGTCCATCTGAGTACCCAAGTACCTGTCACAGTCCATCAGAGGCAGCAAAATGTGCACTCACATATAAAAGGAGAATAGCAGTCATTGTATAAAAGTTTCATGGACGTTTTCCCCGAAATGGAATCTGGCCATCTGATCAAGCTGTTTGTTAGTTGTTGTGCTTCCGAACGTTGAAAATGCCGGCTTGCGGAACTAGGCTTGGGACACACCGTTCAGTCAGCTCCAGGGGATGTCGTCATCAGTGAAGGACGCGTTTCGTGAGCATGCGCACTTGGGCGAAGTTTCAAGTCATGCTTCTTTGTCAACAACTCGACATACAAGCCCCGCGATTGTAATATATACAGAAAAGGGGAGGGGACACGAACGGATTGGGAACACATTATGTATCAAAACGATGAGTTGATCCAGAACTAAAAACAACTTGTGAAAAATTGGCATATATAAAAAAACATACATGGGGATATGTATAAAAATAAATAGAAAAATATAAATAAAAATACAAAAATATGTATATAGACGATGAAGAAAATAATTAAAAATAAATTAATTCAAAGTAAAAGGGGACAAATTATTTGTTATTGGTGAACAGATAATATATATGTGAAGTAATATTAATCAAATTATTATAAATTAAAAGTTTTATAAGCTAAGATAAAAAAGATTATTTTGTATATAAACCCCTTATTCATACATATACATCCCATGTAATGGGTATTATCGTTGGCTCAATATACATCCCATGTGATGGGTATTTTCATTGGCTTAAGTATATTTAGTTCATAGTTTCATAGTTAGTTAGGTTGAATAAAGACACCAGTCCATCCAGTTCAACCTGCGTGAGTGTCTACAATTGTCCCTATCCCTGTACATTGCACACTCATGTTGGTCCCTACCCTCAAAGAGCCCACAATCCAAGGTCCCCATTCATATACTAGGGCCAATTTTGGACAGAAGCCAATTAACCTACCTGCATGTCTTTGGATCGTGGGAGGAAACCAGAGTACCCGGAGGAAACCCACGCAGGCACAGGGAGAACAAGCAAACTCCAGGCAGGTAGTGTCGTGGTTGGGATTTGAACCAGCGACCTTCTTACTGCTGGGTGAGAGTGCTAACCACTACATCACTGTGCTGCCCGTCAGTCTATGGCAATATTCAAAGTATGGTACTTGGGCCTTTATTCTATGGATTGTATTCTATCTAGTGAATAATAAGCAAAATTAATCTCTTTTTCCAGCATAGAATATACATATGTATACATATACACCGAAAAATTAAGTAAAAGACATTATTACATTTAAAAGAAATCAATTATTACACTGAGGAAATTATAAAAAAATGAAAAGATGACTCCTGAAGAGACATGTTTATACGGTTAGATTTTTAGTGCGATTTTTAAGATCGCACCATGAGTAATAATAAATATATATATATATATATATATATATATATATATATATATATATATATAAAATCACATTAATAAAATGATAAAAAAATTAAAGCCGATAATAAACGATAAAAAAACAAATAATATAAAATCGTAATTCAAAGGATGGTTGAGACTTCTAGTCCTTCATTCATACCCCCGGGCGCTAGAGCATCTAAGGTATAAATCCAAAATGTTTCTCTGGAGCAGAGCTTTTTGAAACGTTCTGCTACTGGGAGTGACTTGGAAATTTGTTCAATAACCCAAACTTCTAGTTTATTAGTGGACTGCTGGTGGGCTTCCAAAAAGTGTCTTTCAATGGATCTCCTATGTTCACCAAACCTGGTTCGGAGTGTCCTAATGGTACGTCCCACATAAATCAGGCCACAAGGGCGTGTCAGTCCATAAACAACATAATCGGAAGAGCAATTATAAAAGTCTCTCAGGGTATAAGTAGTTCCTTTTTTTAAAAATACTTTTTTCCATGTTCCACATATTTACAAGTTTTTCACTGCGATTTATGACACCGAAACATCCCTACTAATGGTATCAGTATAGGTTTTTCAGGTGGAATGCAGCTAGATCTAATTTTGCTTGGTGCAATTTTAGACTTCGAATTGGGTGCTCTATGGTATGTGACTCTGGGGCGTTGTGGAATCAAGGGTTTTAACCAGGGATCCTGCAAAAGGATGCCCCAGTGATTATTAAGAATTTTTTTTAAATTTTTTTAAAATCAGTATTGAAAGTAATGGTGAATCGTAATTCGTGATTAATGGATTGTTCGTTCAAAATTTTTTTAGGTTTCCCTTTTAGAAAAAGGTTACATGCACAGAGGCAGTGGGGTAGCCTTCGTCTTTGAATTTTTCTTTTAACAGGGCACTTTGTTCCAAATAATTGCTTTCCCTTGTGCAATTCTGACTACAGTCTACAGAATTGACCTTTTGGAATATTGTCAATCCACCTTTGGAGATGGCAACTCTTGTGATGGAGGTATGAGTTGCCTGCAGTTGGTTTGATATAATTTTTAGAAATAATTTCTGCTGAGACTTCATCATGGCCAAGCTCCAAATCAAGAAAGGGTAGTGAGTCCGGATTAATCTCTGAGGTAAATGAAAACCCATATGGGTTCTGGTTACAGTATTGTACAAATTGATTGATTGCTTCAAGAGGGCCGTCCCAGACGATAATGATATCATCAATATAACGCCCAAAGAAGACGATATTACTCGCAAATGGGTTATTATGATGGATGTATACATTTTCCCAGTAGCCCATTGCCAAATTTGCGTACGAGGGAGCAAAATTCGCTCCCATAGCTGTACCATGTTTTTGCACATAAAAATCCCCATCAAAAGTAAAATAATTATGTGTTAGGGAAAAACCTACAGCATCCAAAATGAATGTGGCCTGGCGAGGATTAATCAGAGGCTCTTTTCCCAAGAAATATTCTAATGCCATTAAGCCAAAAGAGTGAGGGATTGATGTATAGAGGGAGTTGACATCAGGTGAGAGCCAATGATAAGTTGGCTCCCATTTGTATGCAGACAGGATTTCCATTAGGTGAATGCCGTCCCTAATATATGATTGAAGTTGGTGAACAATCGGCTGAAGGAAATGGTCAATAAACATACTCAATCCAGTTGTGACACTATCCATCGCCGCCACAATTGGTCTACCTGGGGGATTATCTAATTTTTTATGTACTTTGGGAAGGGGATGGAAATATGTAATTTTGTAGAAAATTTTAAGGAGAAAAGACTTCTCAGTTTTTGTGAGAATCTCATTCTGGAAACCGGCAGAAATCAAAGTATTAATCTCATTAGCATAATCATCCGTAGGATCCATTCTAATTTTTTCATAAGTATTGGAATCTGACAACAACCTCTTGGCCTCATTAATATAGTCAATCTTATTTTGTATTACAATTCCACCACCCTTATTAGATGATTTTAGCACTCCTTTTTCAGATGATGTCAAATTGTTCATCAGATTAGTATTGGAAGTCTGGGAGAGTTCTTTGAAGTCCGCAAACACAACTCTATAGAAGGCTTCTATGTAAAGACCTTTGGCATGTGTAGGATTAAATATAGACTTGGGTTTAAAAGATGTATGAATTGTGGGTGGAGAAGTAGCTAAATGTTGGGTGAAGAAATCAGACAATTCTGTAACTAAAGAAAGGTCAGCAATGTCATCAGTGAGACTTGTATCAAAAGAAAATATTTCCGATGATACTATAGGGGTAGAGGGTATTTGAGAATTCTTATTGGACCCAATACTATTGGTTAAGAGACTCTTTTTTTCCTTAATGTGAAAATACCTCTTCAAAGTGAGGTTCCTTACATAGCTATTAAGATCCTTAAATAAAAGAAAAGGATTAGGTCTGTTGACAGGAGCAAAATTGAAGCCTTTGGAAAGAAGTGATATCTCCGCATTAGAAAGATTACATGAGGACAAATTAAAGATTTTTTACAGTTTTCTTATTTTCGGTGTCCCTAAGTTGTTTGGTGTTATTTTTATGTCCTCCTCTGCAGCCTCTTTGGTGTGTTTTCTTTTTCTGGGGGCTGTTCAAGGAGGACTGGGTACTAAAAAAGAAGAGTAAAGGGCCAGTGGAAGAGAACTAGTAGTGAGAGAGGAATCATCAGGTTCGGAAGGAACCACAGCTGTACTTGTGGAGGATATCGAATCTGAGGTAGCTGTTACTCCACTCATAGGGGGTATAGTCACCAATTCCCTAACATTAACAGATGATGTAGTTGTATCCATAACTTCACCAACTTTCTGTTGAATTGTGGGCGGCTGAAAAGGTTTTCTTTGGACAGGAGGAATGCTGTCTGAGGACCCTATCCCTGATAATTTAGTTGAAGGTCTATTATAAAATTGATTTAAAGCATGTAGTAGTCCCGAATTAACGTTTTTATTTTGTGTTAAATGGGTATTGTTATTGTTTGAGCTACAATGTTTATATGGCAGCACATTAGTACGTCCAGAGTCTCTGGTTGATCTCTGGACTGTTTTTGCTATCGGTGGGACTAAGGTTAAGCTCATCAGTGGGCGTATGGAACTAGTCCCCCTAGGGTGGTGGGAATTATCCATTTCATGTGTACTATGAGATATTTGGCAGCTAGCAGGCCAATTGTGCAGGTATTTCTTGTCTTTTTTGTTCCAAGTGAATATCATTGTTAAAATCATCTAAATCCGTCTGAATTTCCCTAGTTTCATAAGCAACAGGGAATCTTCATCACGTCTAGTATTTTTCTTCAATGTATCTATCCAAGATAGAGGGATTGTCGCCTCGTGATCGACAATATCCTGAATATCCTGAATCCTGAATCTGCATCAGTTTTTAATTTTTGAAACCTAGACATTCTATGTGAAATAAGAATACTCATCCATTTTGATGTACAAAAATTAGCAATATCGTCCCACTCTTTCTTGTTGTCAAGAAAAGGACAATTTTTCATAATTCTTAAACCTGTGGGGGATATTTTAGTATCAATATATTTACTCAAAAAGAATTGATCCCACCACTGTTGGTTGGCAGTTTCTATAATTCTTTCTAACTGTTTGAATTTTCCACATAACATTTGGTGTTTTTTGCTGGGAAGGACAAAATTACTTTTAAACTTAGACAATGGAAAAGGGGTATACAATTTTTCCAGAACCTCATATTTATGTTGTTCTATGTCCAAAATATGCCTATACTTGCTATGTTGCCTACTTATTGAAACCTGTCTGTGCTGCACATTTTGACTATCTGTACATATTTTCATTTATTTATACTATATATATATATATATATATATATATATATGTATATACACACACATATATATATATATATATATATATATATATATATATATATATATATATATAAATGTTTTCCTCCCTCCATAATGGATTTTATTTTGGACATAGAACAACACAAATATGAGGTTGTTGTTGAGGAAGTTGTGGATACAACCACATCATCTGTTAATGTTAGGGGATTGGTGACTATACCCCCTATGAGTGGAGTAACAGCTACCTCAGATTCGATATCCTCCACAAGTACAGCTGTGGTTCCTTCAGAACCTGATGATTCCTCTCTCACTACTAGTACTCTTCCATGGGCCCTTTACTCTTCTTTTTTAGTACTCAGTCCTCCTCGAACAGCCCCCAGAAAAAAAACACACCAAAGAGGCTGCAGAGGAGGACATACAAATAACACCAAACAACTTAGGGACACCGAAAATAAGAAAACTGTAAATATCTTTAATTTGTCCTCATGTAATCTTTCTAATGCTGAGATATCACTTCTTTCCAAAGGCCTCAATTTTGCTCCTGTCAACAGACCTAATCCTTTTCTTTTATTTAAGGCTCTTTATAGCTATGTAAGGAACCTCACTTTGAAGAGGTATTTTCACATTAAGGAGAAAAAGAGTCTCTTAACCAATAGTATTGGGTCCAATAAGAATTCTCAAATACCATCTACCCCTATAATATCGTTGGAAATATTTTCTTTTGATACAAGTCTCACTGATGACATAGATGGCCTTTCTTTGGATACATGCTAAAGGTCTTTATATAGAAGCCTTCTATAGAGTTGTGTTTGCGGACTTCAAAGAACTCTCCCAGACTTCCAATACTAATCTGATGAACAATTTGACATCCTCTGAAAAACGAGAGCTAAAAGCTCTGATGGAAGCAGATGATGTAGTCATAAAATCAGCTGATAAGGGTGGTGGAATTGTAATACAAAATAAGATTGACTATATTAATGAGGCCAAGAGATTGTTGTCAGATTCCAATACTTATGAAAAAATTTGAATTGATCATACGGAAGATTATGCTAATGAGATTAATACTTTGATTTCTGCCGGTTTCCAGATTTGAGATTCTCACAAAAACTGAGAAGTCTTTTCTCCTTAAAAATTTCTACAAAATTACATACTTCCATCCCCTTCCCAAAGTACATAAAAATTAGATAATCCCCCAGGTAGACCAATTGTGGCAGCAATGGATAGTGTCACAACTGGATTCAGTTTGTATATTGAGCATTTCCTTCAGCTGATTGTTCACCAATTTCAATCATATATTAGGGACGGCATTCACCTAATATAAATCCTGTCTGCGTACAAATGGGAGCCAACTTTTCATTGGCTCTCACTTGATGTCAACTCCCTCTATACATTAATCCCTCACTCTTTTGTCTTAATGGCATTAGAATATTACTTGGGAAAAGAGCCTCTGATTAATCCTCGCCAGGCCACATTCATTTTGGATGCTGTAGGTTTTTCCCTAACACATAATTATTTTACTTTTGATGGGGATTTTTATGTGCAAAAACATGGTACAGCTATGGGAGCAAATTTTGCTCCCTCGTACGCAAATTTGGCAATGGGCTACTGGGAAAATGTATACATCCATCATAATAACCCATTTGCGAGTAATATCGTCTTCTTTGGGCGTTATATTGATGATATCATTATCGTCTGGGACGGCCCTCTTGAAGCAATCAATCAATTTGTACAATACTGTAACCAGAACCCATATGGGTTTTCATTTACCTCAGAGATTAATCCGGACTCACTACCCTTTCTTGATTTGGAGCTTGGCCATGATGAAGTCTCAGCAGAAATTATTTCGAAAAATTATATCAAACTAACTGCAGGCAACTCATACCTCCATCACAAGAGTTGCCATCTCCCAAGGTGGATTGACAATATTCCAGAAGGTCAATTCTGTAGACTCTGTCAGAATTGCATGAGGGAAGCCAAATAGAACAAAATGCCCTGTTAAAAGAAAAATTCAAAGACAAAGGCTACCCCACTGCCTCTGTGGATCATGCATGTAGCAGTGGCGGCTGGTGAAGTTCTTGGATGGGGGGGGGGGCGCCAGACCCCGCCCATCATTGTTGGCCCCTCCCACTTCTCATAAACCACGTCCCTTATATAATCCACCCAATCCGTCCCCTGTATTCCACTTCCTTCCACCCATAGTTTAAAAAATTCTACAGGTTGCATATTTTATGTTATAGAGGAGTCTAGGGCTAGAATTATTGATCTCAGTCTAACGATCATGGCGATACCTCACATGTGTGGTTTGACTACCGTTTTCATATGAGGGCGGCCGGGCGCAGTACTCACGTATGCGTTCGCTTATGCACGGGAGATCGTCGGGACTGGGTGCTTTAAAAAACATTTTTTTTAAAACATTTTTTTTCTTATTTATTATATTTATTTTTTAACAGTTTAAAAAAAGAAATTGTGTCACTTTTATTCCTATTACAAGGAATGTAAACATTCCTTGTAATAGAAAAAAGCATGACAGGTCCTCTTAAATATGAGATCTGGGTCAAAAAGTTCTCAGATCTCATATTTACACTAAAATGCAAAAAAGGTTTATAAAAATGTCTTTGCCAGCAAATTAACTGTGAGTAACAACAAGCAACAGAGCAGACCATTACTTTGCACTTTGCTGAATAAGAATAATACCACATGGCATGATGTTATCCTCCTGCAAGAAGCATTGTTTCTTTTACAAATTGTACAAATTTACAAACTCTAATAATTCCTGCACAACAGAGTGGTCTAGTAAAGGCTTAGGCCGGCCGGGGTGCATTTGGTAATTAATTATTATTTGCAAATGAATTATTTTTTATTTTTTCCAGAGACAGCAATGCCACTCACCTCACTGTCTTGCAGCTCCGCTCAAGCTGAGGAACGGCTCACTTCCAGCTTTCGGCTGCTTCACGAAACCCGGAAGTGACCTGCCTGTCTTTGAATGAAAATGCTCCTGCCCGTAAAATCACTGTGATTCTACGGGCAGGAGCTAGTCGGCGTTCTACATTGCGCCGCAAGGTGGGTTTTTAACCCGCAAATGAAGCGCCATGAATGCAATCTTGTGATTGCATCGACATGGCGCTTCTCATAGTGCACTGCAACCTGCGCCACAGTACACTATGTTAAATTACTTTTTTTTTTAAACGTCTTAAAGGGCCCGTTTTTTATTTAACTTTTTTTTTTTACTTTTTTTATTCTTTTTTTTACACTACAGGATGGGGGGGGGGGGGCGGCGTCCGGGCGCCCCCTATGGATGGGCCGCCACTGGCATGTAGCCTTTTTCTAAAAGGGAAACCTAAAAAACATTTGAACAATCCATTAATCACGAATTACGGTTCACCACTACTTTCAATACTGATTTTAAAAAAAAATTGAAAATTCTTAATAATTACTGAGGCATCCTATTGCAGGATCCCTTGTTAAAACCCTTGATTCCACAACACCCCAGAGTCACATACCGTAGAGCACCCACTTTGAAGTCTAAAATTGCGCCAAGCAAAATTAGATCTAGTTGCATTCCACCTCAAAAACCTATACTGATACCACTAGTATGGATGTTTCGGTGTCATAAATCGCAGTGCAAAATTTGTAAATATGTGGAACATGGAAAAAAGTATTTTTCGACAAACGGAACTACTTATACCCTGAGAGACTTTTATAATTGCTCTTCCGATTATGTTGTTTATGGACTGACATGCCCTTGTGGCCTGATGTATGTGGGACGTACCATTAGGACACTCCGAACCAGGTTTGGTGAACATAGGAGATCCATTGAAAGTTCCAAGGATCCACCTAGTGGGCCCAGACACAGTGTACCAAGACACTTTTTGGCAGCCCACCAGCAGTCCACTGATAAACTAGAAGTTTGGGTTATTGTACAAATTTCCAAGTCACTCCCAGTAGCACAACGTTTCAAAAAGCTCTGCTCCAGAGAAACATTTTGGATTTATACCTTAGATGCTCTAGCGCCCGGGGGTATGAATGAAGGACTAGAAGTCTCAACCATCCTTTGAATTACGATTTTATATTGTTTGGGTTTTTATTGTTTATTATCGGCTTTTTTAATATTTTTTTTATCATTTTATTAATATGATTTTATATATATATATATATATATATATATATATATATATATATATATATATTTATTATTACTCCTGGTGCGATTTTGAAAATCGCATCTTAAAAATCGCACTAAAAATCGAACCGTGTAAACATGTCTCTTCAGGAGTCGTCTTTTCATGGGAAAACTCCTTTTTTTATCATTTCCTCAGTGTAATAATTGATTTCATTTAAATGTAATGATGTCTTTTACTTCATTTTTCGGTATATATGTAGACATATGTATATTCTATGCTGGAAAAAGAGATTAATTTTGCTTATTATTCACTAGCTAGAATACAATCCATAGAATAAAAGCCCAAGTACCATACTTTGAATATTGCCATAGACTAAATTAAGCCAATGAAAATACCCATCACATGGGATGTATATTGAGCCAACGATAATACCCATTATATGGGATGTGTATGTATGAATAAGGGGTTTATATATAAAATAATCTTTTTTATATTAGCTTATAAAACTTTTCATTTATGATAATTATTTCCAGTCCACATAACAGTTCATTGATTAATATTACTTCCCATATATATTATCTGTCCACCAATAATGAATAATTTGTCCTCTTTTACTTTGAATTAATTTATTTTTAATTATTTTCTATTTTCTATTTTCTTTTTTGTTCTTATTTTCATTCATCATATATATACATATTTTTGCATTTTTATTTTTATTTATATTTTTCTATTTATTTTTATACATATCCCCATGTGTGTGTTTTTTTATATATGCCAATTTTTCACAAGTTGTTTTTAGTTCTGGATCAACTCATCGTTTTGATACATAATGTGTTCCCAATCCGTTCGTGTCCCCTCCCCTTTTCTGTATATATTATGATCGTGGGGCTTGTATGTCGAGTTGTTGGAGCCGAATGAACGCTGTATCCCAAGCCTCATTTTGAGGGCGTCCTTCCGCAAGCTGGCATTTCCAATGTTCGGAAGCACAACAACTAACGAACAGCTTGATCAGATGGCCAGATTCCATTTTGGGGAAAACGTCCATGAAACTTTTATACAATGCCTGCTATTCTCCTTTTACATGTGAGTGCACATTTTGTTGCCTAATAAATTTGGTATTTTAACTACTGCACCCAGAGGCGCCTCTCTACTTGTTTATTTTTACAGTCCATCTGAGTACCTGTCACAGTCCATCAGAGTACCCGAGTACCCGTCACAGTCCATCAGAGTACCCGAGTACCCGTCACAGTCCATCAGAGTACCCGAGTACTTGTCACAGTCCATCAGAGTACCCAAGTACCTGTCACAGTCCATCAGAGTACCCAAGTACCTGTCACAGTCCATCAGAGTACCCGAGTACCTGAGTATCTGTCCCAGTCCATCTGAGTACCTGTCACAATCCATCTGAGTACCTGCGCACCTGTCACAGTTCATCTGAGTACCTGTCATAGTCCATATGAGTACTTGAGTACCTATCACCGCCCTTCATAGTACCCAAATACCAGTAACCAGGACATCAGAGTACCGGAGTACCTGTCACAGTTCATCAGAGTACCCGAGTACCTGTCACAGTCCATCAGAGTACCCGAGTACCTGTCACAGTCCATCAGAGTACCCGAGTACCTGTCACCAGCCCATCAGAGTACCCGAGTACCTGTCACCAGCCCATCAGAGTACCTGTCACCAGGCTATCAGAGTAACCTAGTACCTGTCACCAGTCCATCAGAGTACCTGAGTACCTGTCAAAGTCCATCAGAGTACCCGAGTACCTGTCACAGTCCATCAGAGTACCCGAGTACCTGTCACTTGGCCATCAGAGTACCCGAGTACCTGTCACCAGGCCATCAGAGTACCCGAGTATCTGTCACCAGGCCATCAGAGTACCCGAGTACCTGTCACCAGTCCATCAGAGTACCCGAGCACCTGTCACCAGCCCATCAGAGTACCGAGTACCTATTTGCAGCCCATGCCTCACAGAATATATGTTTGGGTGTTTGCTTTCCAAAATGGGGTCATTTTGTGGGTATTTCCACTGTCCTGGTGCTCCTGGACCTTCAAAAGTGTGATGGGTAGGAATGAAATGAGATGTGTAATTAATGCTCCTAGCTTGCCTGAAGGTACTACTTCAATGTTCGGCCTCTCTATGTAGCCAGGCTGTGTAAAAGTATCACACATGTGGTATCGCCATACTCGAGAAGAGTAGCAGAATGTATTTTAGGGTGTAATTTTGCTATATACATGCTACATGTTAGAAATATCTTATAAATGGACAACTTTGTGTAAAAAACAATGTGTTTTCATTTTTTTCCACATTTTCCAAAAACTTCTGGAAAAAAATGAACCGTTCAAAAGATTCATTCTGCCTCACAGATTATACGTTGGGGTGTTTGCTTTCCAAAATGGGGTAATTTTGTGGGCAATTCCATTGTCCTGGTACTCCAGGGCCTTATAAATTGTAATAGTTGGTTGAGAAATGAGATGTGTCATTTTTGCTCGTAGAACGCCTGAAGGTACTACTTCAATGTTGGTGCTCTGTATGTGGCCAGGCTGTGTAAAAGTCTCATACATGTGGTATCACCATACTCGGGAAGAGTAGCAGAATGTATTTTGGGGTTTAATTTGTTGTATGCATATGCTGTGTGTGAGAAATAACCTGATAATATGACAATTTTGTAAAAAAATAAATAAAAAATAGACAAAAACTTAAATTTGCAAAGAATTGTGGGAAAAAAATGACAACTTAAAAAAACTCACGATGCTATTTACTTAATACATTGGAATGTCTACTTTCTAAAAAGGGGTAATTTGGGGGTATTTGTACTTTCCTGACTTGTTAGTGTCTCAAGAAATGAGATACACCTGATGTACTGAAGCCCTGATCAGATGTGATCAATTTTCAGTGATTGGCACTATAGTTTGTAGACTCTATAACTTTCACAAAGACCAAATAATATACACTAATCTGGGTTATTTTTACCAAAGATATGTAGCAGTATAAATTTGAGCCAAAATTTATGAAGAATTAGCAAAATTTTATGACAGAAACAAAGAAAAATGCATTTTTTTCACAAAATGTAAGTTTTTTTTATGTATAGCGCAAAAAATAAAAAACCCACTAGTGATTAAATAACACTAAAAAAAGCTCTATTTTTGTGGAAAAAAGGATGCAAGTTTCATATAGGTACAGTGTTGCATGACTGAGTAATTGTCATTCAAACTGTGAGAGCGCTGAAAGCTGAAAATTGGTCTGGTCAGGAAGGGGGTGTAAGTGCACTGTATTGAGGTGGTTAAGGTGCATAATAAAATTATATATCGTCCTTGAGAATCCTTAATGACATCCTGCAAAGAGAAAGCGATTTCGTTTTTAATTGCTATGAGTACCCCATTGCACTTTGCATCAGCATTGGCGAAGAAAACATGCGGATACTGTTTATGGGCACATTTTGGTGCTTTAGTAGCAGAACAGCGTGTCTCTTGTATACATATCACGTCTCCTTTCAGTTTTTGGGCTTCTGACCACATGAGTTTGCATTTAAAGGGGCTGTTTAAGCCTTTGACATTAAGGGTAATAAACTTAATAGTCATCATGTTTCAGTTTACGTTCATTGCCGTTCAGGGTTAATACAATTGTTGTAGGTTGTAGCTTCCAGTTGAAGCCCAGGCGGGTATAAAATTGAAACCATATTTGCATATAACATTATCCATAAAGAAAGTAGGTTGCCTTGCATTAGTTATGTGACTCATATTCGGCCAGTTATGATTCCATTGTAACCATATCTTGGTTCTTACCGTCTTTGTGTAGGTAACATTTGATAAGTAGCAGATTGAACTGATAAACTTCTGTAGCAGATTGAACTGATAAGCTTCTGTGCGCAAAATATGTAGTTATCCACTAGAAAAGAAAAGAGAAAGGAAAACAAGCAAAACTTAAAAAAGAATCCGGAGCCTGCCCCGGTATCCAGAGGCAGCTAAAGCTGCTTGACATTTGGGGGCAATCAATCTCCACCGCTTTGGCTTCAAGGAGATTGTTTCTACCTAGATAACAGATTTTGGTGCTCCTTTGACCTCAAAGGCCGTGCCATGCGGGGTAGTAGTTTTATTCCGTCCCGCTGTAGACTTATGACCAGTCTTTCTGTATTTTGGTCAGCTCTTTTTTCCCATCTGTAGGTATGTCCGCAGGGAGGATACACCATTGCTTGAGGAATCGCAAACCTGATTCCAATGAGTGTATATTGACTGTCTTGCCTTGATAGGTCACTGTGAGCTTAGATGGAGTGCCCCACTAGTAGATAATGGCGTGGTTTCGCAAGTCCTTGGTGACTGTGAGAAGTTTTTTCCTGTGCTGTATAGTGGCTTGTGATAAGTCAGAGAATAAAGCAATACCTGCATATTGCCCTTCCATTTGAGGATTATTTCTTATAGCCCTCATGGCATCTTTTATATGGTAGTAATGCATTTGTCAGGTCACCTGAGACCAGGTGACAGATGCACTCCGTAAGAGTCGGAAGTGCACCACTAGATAGTGGACCTTAGGACTGACTGCTGCAGATTGTACCCAAGGAGATTCAGGACACAGGTCTACAGGATCACTAACACAGATCCCAATGGGAGCTGGAGCATAGATTCCCCAGGGCGCGGAGTCTAAGGCCGCGTACACACGCGCGGACTGTTTGCCCAACCTTGTTCGGCAAACAGTTTGTCAAACAGTCCGCTCAAAATTTGCATGAGCGGACTTGCCCACACACGAGCGGACTGTTTGACGAACAAGGTTGGGCAAACAGTTCGCTCAACTTTTGAAATGAACGGACTCGCCCACGTAAGGCGGAGGCAAGTCCGCCCATTTCGAGCGCGTGTACAGGTAGGCGGGGCCCGCGAAGGAGACGTCGCGGGCTCCGCCGCCTGGAATGGGCTTAAAGGGGAACCCCAACGCCGAAAAAAATCGGCGTGGGGGTTCCCCCCAAGTCCACACCAGACCCTTGTCCGAGCACGCTACCCGGCCGGCCAGGAAAGGGGGGCGAGCGAGCGCGCCCCCCCTCCTGAGCCGTACCAGGCCGCGTGCCCTCAACATGGGGGGGTGCCTTGGGGAAGGGGGGGGCCGCGCGGCCCCCCCACCCCAAAGCACCTTGTCCCCATGTTGATGAGGACAAGGGCCTCTTCCCGACAACCCTGGCCGTTGGTTGTCGGGGTCTGCGGGCGGGGGGCTTATCGGAATCCGGGAGCCCCCTTTAAGAAGGGGGCCCCCGGATACCGGCCCCCCACCCTATGTGAATGAGTATGGGGTACAATGTACCCCTACCCATTCACCTGTGAAATAAAGTACAAATAAAAACACAACACAGGGGGAAAAAATATTTTATTGCACAGCCGGGGGTCTTCCGTCTTCGGGGGTCTTCTCGCCGGACTCCTCCGCTATGTGTGTGTAGCTCTTTTGCCAGCGGAGGAGTCCGGCTTTCTTCCTCCCCGCCGCCGGCCTCTTCTCCCGACTTCGGGGGTCTTGTCCCCCTCTTCGGTTCTTCTGCCGGGCCACCGCGCCTGGTCCGGTGGCCCGGTCTTCTGTCGCCGTCTTCCGTTCTTCTGTCGCCGCCTTCGGTTCTTCTGCCGGGCCACCGCGCCTTCTTGTAGCTCTTTTACAGGCGGTGGCCCGGTCTTCTGTCGCCGTCGCCGCCTTCCGTTCGTGTTCTTCTTCTTGTTCTTCTCCAGGCGATGTTGACACGTCGCTCCCTCCGGCCGGAATGCCAGAGCCGCCCTGCGCTGTGACTTATATAGTGACAATGGGGCGGGGTCACATGGTATATGTCACATGGGTTGATGTCACATGGTGACCCCGCCCCCTTACGATGTCATAGTCCCCATGTGACATCAACCCATGTGACCAACCCATGTGACATATACCATGTGACCCCGCCCCATTGTCACTATATAAGTGACCGCACAGCGCGTCCCCGGCATTCCGGCCGGAGAGCTCGTCGAGTCAACATCTCCAGGAGAAGAACAAGAACAAGAAGAAGAACACGAACGGAAGGCGGCGACGGCGACAGAAGACCGGGCCACCGCCTGTAAAAGAGCTACAAGAAGGCGCGGTGGCCCGGCAGAAGAACCGAAGGCGGCGACAGAAGAACGGAAGACGGCGACAGAAGACCGGGCCACCGGACCAGGCGCGGTGGCCCGGCAGAAGAACCGAAGAGGGGGACAAGACCCCCGAAGTCGGGAGAAGAGGCCGGCGGCGGGGAGGAAGAAAGCCGGACTCCTCCGCTAGCAAAAGAGCTACACACACATAGCGGAGGAGTCCGGCGAGAAGACCCCCGAAGACGGAAGACCCCCGGCTGTGCAATAAAATATTTTTTCCCCCTGTGTTGTGTTTTTATTTGTACTTTATTTCACAGGTGAATGGGTAGGGGTACATTGTACCCCATACTCATTCACATAGGGTGGGGGGCCGGTATCCGGGGGCCCCCTTCTTAAAGGGGGCTCCCGGATTCCGATAAGCCCCCCGCCCGCAGACCCCGACAACCAACGGCCAGGGTTGTCGGGAAGAGGCCCTTGTCCTCATCAACATGGGGACAAGGTGCTTTGGGGTGGGGGGGCCGCGCGGCCCCCCCCTTCCCCAAGGCACCCCCCCATGTTGAGGGCACGCGGCCTGGTACGGCTCAGGAGGGGGGGCGCGCTCGCTCGCCCCCCTTTCCTGGCCGGCCGGGTAGCGTGCTCGGACAAGGGTCTGGTGTGGACTTGGGGGGAACCCCCACGCCGATTTTTTTCGGCGTTGGGGTTCCCCTTTAAGCCCATTCCAGGCGGCGGAGCCCGCGACGTCTCCCTCGCGGGCCCCGCCTACCTGTACACGCGCTCGAAATGGGCGGACTTTCCGAGCGGGAACAGTCCGCTCATTTCGAAAGTACAGCGGACAGGCCCACACACGGGCGGACTGTTCGCTCAAACACAGTTTCAGCGGACAGTTTTTCGGAATTTCCGAAAGACTTTGTCCGTCCAACTGTCCGCTGAAACTGTCCGCTGAAAGCCCACACACGAGCGGACTGTCCGCCCAAACACTGTTCAGCGGACAAGGTTGGGCGAACAGTCCGCCCGTGTGTACGCGGCCTAAGAGCCAGCGCGTGTTCGCCAGAGCCTCCAGTGGTGAGGATGGACTTCGCTGCAGTCTGGCTCCAGGTCACGGCCCCTAGGGTCTCACAGCTCACGCTCACAGTAGACTACAGGAGAAGGAAGCAGCAGGCTGGAACAACAAGGATAGTAAGAGGATACGGCAGAGGTCAGGGCAACTAGCAGACAGGAACAACAGAGTACACACCAATGGTTCAGGGTCACAGGCAGACAGGGATGGTCAGGGACATGCCAAAATCGTTGAGAACACGCCAAGGTCGGTAACAGAGACAAATGTAGAGCACATGGCAAGCAGGAAACAGGAAGCCAAACACACAATGGTTGATCAGCACCGCTGGCTTGCAGTGCACAGGTTAATATAGGGTTCCCTGATAGGGCCTGGGGTGGAGCCACGCTTAGAGGAGAGGTTATAAAAACCACCAGGTGGAAGTGGCTGGCCTCTTAGTCTGAACACATGAGGGGAGGTAAGCAAACAGAGGAAGATCACCGCATAACCATGACAGTACCCTCCCTCTTACGAGGCCTCCCCCTCCCCCGCCTGGGTCCAGGCTTAAAGGTAAACTCCAGATGGAACCTCCTCAACAGACGAGGAGCAAAGACCTCAGATGTAGTGATCCAAGACCTCTCCTCAGGGCCAAACCCTTTCCAATGTACGAGGTACCGAAGAATGCCTTTACGGAGCTGGGCATCCAAAACTATACTAACCTTGTATTTTAGATTATCCTCAGAGACCGGAACCGAGGTAGGGAGAGAACGAGAGGACTTGAGGACTAAAAGCTTTTTAGGAATGGGTAAGAGCATGAGAAGATCAGGAGTCTGAGCAGGGTCCCCCGGACCCTTAAAGAGGAGCTGGACATCCAGCACAGGACCACCAGACTGGGCAGAGGTCAGTGGATCCCTGAGGTCAGGTTGGTTAGAAGGTGACATGTCACAAGAGTCAAGCTGGATAGCTGAAACACAAACAGAATGCAGAGAGCCCTGATAAAAAGATTGAAAAACCCACCTGGCCGAATAAGGCAGTCTATCCAAAGGATGGATTGAGCCTCTTAAACAGGTTTGAACGGACATAGTAGCAGTAGGGTGAGACCCAGGTTACAGAAGGTCCTGAACAAGAAGCAGGAATCTCATTGGGCATGAGCTGGACTGGCATAACTGGTGCAGAGGCCTACTGAATAGTATTGTCAGGTGTAGCGACCATCTCAATCGCATCACAGGGCATAGCGACTGTGAAACTTGCAGACAAGTTAGCCTGGCTGTGCGTCCAAGGGAGATTAGGGACAGGCAAAGGTAAATGGTTATGCAAATTGGAGTGAATGATCGACTCAGGTTCATAGGTGGACCCCTCATCCAGAGTACCACATGACCTAGAGAGTGCCCCAGTCCGACTATTGCAGGACACATCCCAGAGATCGCTATATACAGCGGGAAGAGCAGAAGATACTGGGATGGTGACAACAGGAAGTTTCTCTTTTGGGGTACCCTTGAGTAGACAGGAAGAGGAACAGGAGGAACCCTAAGCCAGGATCTGTCCAGCAGACCAGTCAACGTGTGGAGAATGGAACCGTAACCAAGGAAGACCTAATATGATAGGAGATGAAGCCTTAGGTAAGACAAGGAAGGATATCCACTCCTGGTGGAGTGTCCCTACTGACATCTTAACAGGAAGGGTCTGGAAGCGGATAGGGCCCCCTGAGAGAACAGTGCCACCAATCACCAAGACCACCAATGGCGTTGTAAGCGGCAAAAGGGTAAGTCTCATTGAGGATGCAGTTTCCCAATCCATGAAATTGGCAGCGGCTCCGGAACCCAGATGTGCTGAGACTGAACAAGAGGAAGTACCAACATGAAGCAACACAGAAAGGAGAAGACGAGAAGGTGAAGGTAATATTTCAGGGTCTAATACACCACCTTCCAGATGTATTAGCCCTGGGCGTTTTTCCGGACAAAGAGAAAAAGTGTCACGGAAATGACCTTTGGCCCCACAATAGAGGCATAGGCCCAGAGTTCTGCACCTAACGCGTTCTTCGGGAGATAGCTTTGTCCGGCCCAACTGCATAGGTTCCTCAGCAGACAAGGGGTGCTCCTCGGATCGAAGAGAAGGGACTGGGAGCTCAGGCTGCCTAAAGAACGGGGAGTGCTGGCGTCTTTTTTCCAGGGCCCTCTCCTGAAAGCGAATATCGATCTGGTTACACAAGTTGATGACACTGTCCAGATCAGCAGGAAGGGATCTTCCTGCTAATTCATCCTGCACTCTATCAGAGAGGCCATGTAAAAAGGTTGCAACTAGGGCCTCATTATTCCAGCTCAATTCAGCTGTGAGGATACGGAACTGAAAAGCATACTGTCCCACCGCAGCGGACTCGGTAAAAGAGCACTAGCCGCTGTTCCTCAAAGATATTGCGAAAATGTTTCAAGAAATCAGACAGGCTAGAAACCACTGGATCATTCAGTTCCCACAGAGGGGCCGCCCAAGCTAGCGCCTCGCCGGACAGGAGGGATATAATATATGCTACTTTCGCCCGATCGGACAGGAAGTTTTGGGGCTGAAGTTCAAAATGAATTATGCACTGGCTGAGGTTGTTGAACCGGGGTCCTAATGAGGCCTGAACCTGTTCAAAACGGGATGCCAAATCCTGAAGGAATCGCATCATCTGGGTCTGATATGATTCTTGGGTTTCAAGTCTGCAAACTAAGCCCTGCAATGGTTCATCTGCAGGTAGCGGCACATCAGCTAGGTCCATGGCTGATCAAACTGTCAGGTCACCTGAGACCAGGTGACAGATGCACTCCGTAAGAGTCGGAAGTGCACCACTAGGTAGTGGACCTTAGGACTGACTGCTGGGGATTGTACCCAAGGAGATTCAGGACACAGGTCTACAGGATCACTAACACAGATCCCAATGGGAGCTGGAGCATAGATTCCCCAGGGAGCGGAGTCTAAGAGCCAGCGGGTGTTTGCCAGAGCCTCCAGTGGTGAGGATGGACTTCGCTGCAGTCTGGCTCCAGGTCGCGGCCCTAAGGGTCTCACAGCTCACACTCACAGTAGACTACAGGAGAAGGAAGCAGTAGGCTGGAACAACAAGGATAGTAAGGGGATACGGCAGAGGTCAGGGCAACTAGCAGACAGGAACAACAGAGTACACGCCAATGGTTCAGGGTCACAGGCAGACAGGGATGGTCAGGGACATGCCAAAAGGTCAAGGTCACAAGCAAACAGGAATTGTTGAGAACACGGCAAGCAGGAAACAGGAAGCCAAATACACAATGGTTGATCAGCACCGCTGGCTTGCAGTGCACAGGCTAATATAGGGTTCCCTGATAGGGCCTGGGGTGGAGCCACGCTTAGAGGAGAGGCTATAAAAACCACCAGGTGGAAGTGACTGGCCTCTTAGTCTAAACACATGAGGGGAGGTAAGCAAACAGAGGAAGATCACTGCATAACCATGACAGCATTCTTGCAAATACATCTCTTGGTACTGTGTCTGGGAGGAAGTTCGGTTTGGGCAATCTGTGCGCGTTATCAAATGTCAACTTTATATCGTTTGCTTTGGGTAATAATGCACGCAGCATTTGGCGGATGCGATGCATAGTAGTCCATTATGCTTTGCCTTTGCAGGGAATGAAAGAGGAAGTAAACTCATCAGGGTTTACTTCCTCTTTAAGGACTGGTATAGGTCCACAATATATAGGGTTGAGGTGCACTACTGCTGACTGCTGCCCTATACTGCAGCAGTCCTTTATCAGTATAGGGACTGAGAGTTTTGTCAAAGTTTCATTTAAAAAATGACAGGCAGAGGAAGAGGCAGGCCCTTCCGCAGGGGTGGCAGGAGCAACAGGCTTGAGCCAAAGTGGGAAGTTGCAGAAGGTGCGTTCAATTACTTTAAAGGACGCACCAGACTTGGTTGAGTGGCTCACTCAGTCTTACTCTTTTGCACCCTCCTCATCCTCTCGATCTGCACCCTCTTCTTCACTCTCTGCTATGTGCACCCCCAAAGACACTACCACCAACAACACCACCACCACCAACGCCACATACCTTCCGCTTGAATCACAGGAATTATTTTCCGATCCATATCAAGACATTTCTGATGCGCAGCCACTCTTGGCATTGGATCAGGATGAGGAGGTAGCAACAACCGCCACTCAGCAGTCTGACGACAGTACCCAGATCAGCCCAAGGAGGAGGTTGGTCCCCGGTGTTGCTGCCTACTCCGAGATCTCTACTTATAGCGGTGGGGAAGGTGACGTTGATGATGACGTGTCTAGTGATGTCAAGTGGGTGCCCACAAGAGAGGAAGAGCAGGGGAGAACAGAGGGAGATATGGACCAGCAGATAGGGAGGAGAAGCAGGAATAACTTACATTGCACAGGAGGGACAAAGCAGACTGCTAATGTATCAGGAGCGAGGCATCGACCATGTACGGTCACATCTGGCGCTCCTAGGACACCGGCACATGGCTCCGCAGTGTGGGCTTTTTTTAACGTGTCCGCTACTGACAATAGTGTTGCCATCTGCAATCTTTGCAGTCAACGCATTAGTCGCGGTAAGCCCAACACTCACCTATGGATGACCGCCTTAAGAAGGCACATGAGCAGGTATCACCGAGCCCAGTGGGAGCAACGGGAACACACAAAGCCACACTCCAGGCTCTCACCGTCCAGCCTCGTCTTCTACTTCTCCTTCTCCTCTCTCCAATTGTCCTCCACTCCACCTTCCATCACGCCAAGCTCACGTTTTTCAACAAAAAGGCAGGCTTCCGTGGGCCTAATGTTCGAGCATAAAAAATGATGACGCCAGATAACCCTCTTGCCCAACGGTTGACGGCTGGCTTGTCAGAACTGATAGCCCGCCAACTACTGCCATATAAACTGGTGGACTCGGAGGCCTTTCGCAAATTTGTGGCCATTGGAACACCACAATGGAAGGTCCCAGTAAGGAAGTAATTCTCAGAGAAGGGCATCCCAGAGCTATATGGCCATGTTCAGCGGCAAGTGAATGTATCTCTGGCACACAGTGTCGGTGCCAAGATACATCTGACCACAGACACGTGGTCTAGCAAACACGGGCAGGGAAGGTATATCACTTTTACTGCCCATTGGGTGAACCTTCTGAAGGCCGTCAAGCATGTAACCCGTGGCACCTGTGTAGATTTGGTTTTACCGCCACGGATTGCATGCAGGCCTGGCTCTTCTTCTCCTCCTCCTACTCCATCCTCCTCCCTCTCCTCCTCGGCTGACTCCTCCTTTTCCGCTGCTAGCGTCTCTTCCGCTGCGCCGCCCAAGCTCCCCAGAACCGATTTGACATGCCAGGTGAGACGTTGCCATGTCGTGCTGCGTATGTTGTGCCTGGAAGCCAAGAGCCACACTGGCCCGGCACTCCTTTCAGCTTTGCGGTCACAGGCAGATCAGTGGCTAACACCGCTCAATTTGACAGTTGGCAAAGTGGTGTGTGACAACGGTGCCAATCTGCTTAGCACATTGAAACAGGGCAAAATTACGCACGTGCCATGCATGGCACACGTCTTAAACTTGGTCGTGCAGCGATTCGTTGTCAAATACCCTGGGGTCCAGGACATCTTGTGGCAGGCAAGGAAAATCTCGGCCCATTTCAGAAGATCTTACACGGCCATGGCTCGCCTTGCTGACATTCAGCGGCGACACAATCTGCCGGTCAGACGTCTTATTTGCGATTGCCTGATGCGATGGAACTCAACCTTCTATATGCTTGATAGGCTGCTCCAGCAGAAACGTGCAGTTAATGTCTACCTGTATGAACTCTGCGGCAGAACAGGTTCTGGGGAGCTGGGTTTTTTTTCACCGCGCCAGTGGCTGCTCAAGCGCGACACATGCAGACTTCTGCGGCCATTTGAGGAGATCACCAAACTGGTCAGTCGCAGCCATGGCGCCATCAGTGACATGGTAGCTTATGCCTTCTTTATGGAGCATGCATTGCGTTGTGTCATTGATCAAGCTGTGGAGGAGCAGGAGCGGGAAGATGAGGAAGTTGCAATGCTGGATGAATTCCCAGGGGGGGCTACTCTATCTGAGACAAGTGAACAACAGGAGTCTGAAGAGGAGTCAGAGGAGGATGGTGCCGGGGCGGATGAGGAAAAGCAAGAAGAGCATGCTTTAATCCTTTCTGGGATCCCTGTTGTTGTGCGTGGATGGGGAGAAGAGAATGAAGAGGACGACATTATCCTGGATGATTAGCAGGAGCCAGGCCACCACACCGCTTCCAGTTTAGTGCAAATGGGGGCCTTCATGCTCCAGTGTTTTAATAGGGACCCCCGTATAAAAAGAATAAGGGTCAAGGACCAGTACTGGGTGGCAACATACTTAGACCCCCGGTACAAACACAAAATGGCGGAAATGTTACCGCCGTCACAGAGGGCTGTCAGAATGGAGCAATTCCAGGCCTTGCTTCGAGAAATGCTGCATTCTGCTTTTGCGTGCGCTGGCAGAGGAGCAATTCCCACTCCCAGAGAAGGAGTTGCGGGTACCAATCCAACAGCGCCTGCAAGAAGAGGGCGGTTTGAAGATGTGTTGGTGACTTCGGATATAAGGTCATTCTTTCAGCCGACCCATCGACAGGTGTCATCCGGATCCAGCATCAGGGAACGCCTAGACCGTCAGGTGTCCGACTACATCGGGTTAACGGCCGATGTGGACGCTCTGAGGAGTGATGAACCCCTGGACTACTGGTTGGGCAGGCTTGACCTCTGGCCAGAGCTTGCCCAATTTGCAATTGAACTGTTGGCTTGCCCCTTGTCCAGTGTCCTGTCCGAAAGGACGTTCAGCGCAGCAGGGGGGATCGTGACCGATAAGCGTACTCGCCTAGCTCACGACAGTGTTAACTACCTCACATTTCTAAAAATGAATGAGGCATGGATCTCGGAGGAATTCAACACATGTGACCAGTAGACCATGTATATGTCTATAAACGATTCCTCCTGGCGCTGTACCTCTGCTGTGCATATTATGAGGGGCTCCCACCATCCCTGTGCTATGCTCATTATGAGGGGCTCCCACCATCCCTGTGCTGTGCTGACTTCCTCCTGGGGCTGCTTATTATGAGGGGCTCCCACCATCCCTGTGCTATGCTGACATCCTCCTGGGGCTGCTTATTATGAGGGGTTCCCACCATCCCTGTGCTGTGCTGACTTCCTCCTGGGGCTGCTTATTATGAGGGGCTCCCTCCATCCCTGTGGTATGCTGACATCCTCCCGGGGCTGCTTATTATGAGGGGCTCCCACCATCCCTGTGCTATGCTGACATCCTCCTGGGGCTGCTTATTATGAGGGGCTCCCACCATCCCTGTGCTGTGCTGACTTCCTCCTGGGGCTGTACCTCTGCTATGCATATTATGAGGGGCTCCCACCATCCCTGTGCTATACTCATTATGGGGGGCTCCCACCATCCCTGTGCTATGCTGACTTCCTCCTGGGGCTGCTTACGGTGCAGGTGTCAGTGCTGTATATCACGGTGTTGCTGTCAGTGCTGTATATCACGGTGCTGGTGTCAGTGCTTTATGTCATGCTGCTGATGTCAGTGCTCTCTATCACGGTGCTGGTGTCATATCACTCTATCACGGTGCAGGTGTCATTGCTGTATGTCACGCTGCTGATGTCAGTGCTCTCTATCACGGTGTTGGTGTCAGATTACTCTATCACGGTGCAGGTGTAATTGCTGTATGTCACGCTGCTGATGTCAGTGCTGTATATCACGGTGCTGGTGTCAGTGCTGTATATCACGTGCTGGTGTCAGTGCTGTATGTCACGCTGCTGATGTCAGTGCTGTATGTCACGCTGCTGATGTCAGTGCTGTATATCACGGTGTTGGTGTCAGTGCTTTATGTCACGCTGCTGATGTCAGTGCTCTCTATCACGGTGCTGGTGTCAGATCACTCTATCACGGTGCAGGTGTCATTGCTGTATGTCACGCTGCTGATGTCAGTGCTCGCTATCACGGTGCTGGTGTCAGATCACTCTACCACGGTGCAGGTGTCATTGCTGTATGTCACGCTGATGATGTCAGTGCTCTCTATCACGGTGCTGGTGTCAGTGCTTTATGTCACGCCGCTGATGTCAGTGCTCTCTATCACGGTGCTGGTGTCAGATCACTCTATCACGGTGCAGGTGTCATTGCTGTATGTCACGCTGCTGATGTCAGTGCTCTCTATCACGGTGCTGGTGTCAGATCACTCTATCACGGTGCAGGTGTCATTGCTGTATGTCACGCTGCTGATGATCATCTCCTGCACCCTCTTCTTTGCCTACCCTGACCTTCCCTCTCCTCCATTGCCTTCATGCGCTCCACAGTCCTGAATTGTCACAATTTCACAAAAAAGAATGCTTGTAGTTGTCGATCCCAGATTCACCTCATACACGTGTTATGTCATTGACCATGTGGTGGGACTATGTTTGCACAGCTAGTAATTATTTTGTGGCTGCAAATTTGACCTGTAGGTTTGCAACGTTTGCCTCCCATTGAAGTCAATGGGGCCCGCCGCAAACGTTACGGTTCGTGAACTATCGTCCGCGTTCGTGGTCCGCGTTCGCGAAACTTCCCGTCGGAAGTTCGTCCATCACTACTCACAACATCACGGTCTGAGGTCTGCATGAGGGCCTGCGACTCTGCCTGTTGGGTCCTGAATATCACCGGTATAGTCCAGATAAGTTGTGTAGTCGGGTCTGCCTGTTAGCAGGCCGGTGAGGAGCTTCTCCCGGCCATCTCCTTTCTCAGTTAGTGAAGCTGGTCAGCTTATGAAAGACAATGATGCAGCCCTAGCAGTCAGCGTGCATGAACTAAGCTGCTATCTCGGTCTTGGTCACAGGCTAGGTCACGCCCCCCCCCCCCCCCCCTGAATTTTTTTTTTTTACTTTCATGCATTCTATGCATGGAGGGAAAAAAAAACCTTCTCTTTGCAGCTCCCCCTCCCCCTAATACTTACCTGAACCCAATCTTGATCCAGCGATGTGCAAGAGACCATCTGCTCTCAGGACCTCTCCCTCCTGATTGGTTCAGACATAGCAGCAAGAGTGGTTAATCACAGCCAGTGAGATGGAAGTGGGGGGCAGCACTAAGCTCCATTCTGCGTGTCAATGGAAACACAGCAAGCCTCAAGAGCAAGCACACCCATGTGCCCCAATAGCAAGCAGCTTGCGATGGGAGCATTCAGCGGGGGTGAGGAGCCCAGAGCGCTGGTGAGGGACCTGACAAGAGAAGGATTGGGGCTGCTTAAGTAAGGCGAGTATAACATGTTTCTTATTTTTAAAAATATCCTTTAGTAGCACTTTAAATAAAAAAAAAGGAAAAACATGGAGAATATAGACATAAACCAGGTATTCCACAAAAATTGAATAAGTTGAAAGCATGCATCATTTCTTTCTTTAAGAACTGTGAATTTACCTTCTAATATAATAACTAGAAGATGTGCCGTATTGTGTGAAGTTAACATTGAATATATGTGTGTGTGTGTGTGTATATATACACACATATATATATATATATATATATATATATATATATATAAAAAATAATAAAATATAGATTCTGTTTCTCACTTCTCATGGTAGAGGTGGCAGCTGTTGAAATGTATGCAGTGTGCGATATCTTTGCTGTCTTTTGCATCAGACAGGCAGGAAAAGATAGGAGCAGAGCATCATTTTCATTATCAGCTTTGAGCAGTGAATTTCCATGAGGCACATTGGCTATTCCAGTTTGTGCTGCAGGCGTGAACACAGTGACAGGAGGGGAATGAGAGGTAACTTTAAAACTGAATTGAAAATGTTACATCCACAGAATATATAAGAGCATGCACAAAATGCATTGCCAGTCATCACTAAACTGATAAAATCCTAATGAACTTTCAATACAAAGTGGCCACAATAGGAGGACCATCTTCTATGGTAATTTAGGAGAGAAGTAATGGACAGTACTCTGGTTAATTATTTATGTAATGGTGCCCCCGTGGGGCCGCTGCATATTCTGGTTCCACGCGTCACCCTGCTTGGCCAGACATTCATTCAGACACACTTTACGTGTTAATGAACAGTCCTTAGCTTGTTCTTTTTTTGTTTTTATTCAGGGGCAGGGCCGGATTAACATAGGGGCTATTGGAGCTGCAACTCCAATACCCTTACCTTAAGATAGGCCCATTTGCCCAAAAAAAAAAAAAAGAAAAAAGAAAATCACAAAAATAAAACCCCAAAAAACAATTGACTTTGAGGGTTGTGGTTTGGCACCCAGGGGTCACAGAAGAGACCCCAAATTTGGGGGTTGGTAGCTGAAGACCTCCCCCACAACTGGTCACTGGGGCTCCTATCATCTATGGCGCAGCCTGTCAGAAGCTACATACAGAGAGGCCAGATTAAATACAAGCTGGCACACTCTGTGTGCAGCAGACTGAGAGGATGAGCTCACAGTGCCTCTCCTCTCTTCTTGTCAGAGGCACTGAGATCAATAGACAGCTTGGAGCATGCAGAGCTTGACAGTCAGCACCGCCTGTCAAACTCGCCTATTGATTTCAATGGGGCGACTCTGAAACTGCAAGCCAAACTTGCTCGCAGTAGCAGCATAGTCCAACAATGTAAAACTACCATTCAGCAATGTAAAAAACAGAAAAACAAGGAGGTGGCAGAAACACCTCATGAATGCCTGTCAGCTGCTGCTATATCACTCGTTGAAAAGCAATCCACCACAGATCACTTTTCAGAGGCCAGTATGCAAATGTGAAAGAAACTTGAAACACATCATCCATTAAACGCTCCTCACCAACTAGGTCACTGCCCAGCCACTTCCCATGTTAGTAACCTCCCTTCAATTTATATCACAGGTGACCATTTCCCAACCTGTACATGACAGACACTACTCCAAAAGATTTTACTCAGAGTTACTCCTCCGCACCCACTGATTGATATCCCTCCATGACCACCTCACACCCCCCTGCTGACAGACCTCTCTCTCCAGCCTGTCCCCACACACCCTCTCACCTGCTGACCAGTGGATGGGGGAATCACTCCTGCAGTGTTATTGTTATTATTATTCTGCCAGTGGGGAGCCTTTCCTAACCACACAATACAATGATCAGTTTTGCTAACTATAGCTGGCAGCACTGATTGTTTTGGGAAAAAAAGTGTGGGAACTCCCACCCAAGATCCACTCCCCCACCAAAAAAAAAAAAAAAAAAGATATGCTCATATGCACGAATGCTTCAAAAGTAGTATTTTTCATCCAATTTTTGTACTATGTATATGAAGCTTAACTGTTAGTGCATAAAAAAAACAATCCTCAATAAACATAAATACGGTAATTCTAAGAATAATCAGCATTCATTCAATTGTACTTCCATGCAAATGTGAACATCGTGTTCTGATCTTTATTGGGGAATTTTATTTTGTATATAGAGTGTTTATGTGGTGAGTTTACACTTTTCATTGAACAGAGTTTAGATAACACAGAGTTAAATGGATAGGTCATAAATTAACTGTACATTATCTGGACAGAATGCTTGGGGAGATAGTGATGTGTTCCTGTTTAGGAGATGTATGTTAGCTTGGGGGGCTGCAAACTCTGCAGGGCTCCAACACACAGTCGCTGCTATTCCAACCCTTCACATATTTCCACATAAACTTTCCTCCTGGCATTAAACTTTGCCAGGTATTGTGCTCAGCTTACCACCCCAAACTGATGTTCCTCCCTCAGCTCACCTCACTCCCTGCATGTCCTGTGAGCAGAATAGCTGATCTACCCATCAGCTAGATCTGATCTACCCGTCAGCTAGCTGTGATTGACAGGTAGATGAAAGCGGAAGCTGTCATGGGGCCCCCTACTGGCAATGCCTTAATGGTCAGGTGTACGGCACTTACTATTGCGAGCTGTGTCGGCAGCTGCTAGTGTAGCACCTGCCACAGCTCGCATACTTCAAAGTCTTGCAGGACACTGTTGTGGAAAAAGTACAGGAAGTTCCCGCAGGACTTGAGCCCTGATACTGCCCACTTTCATACCCTTCACACCCCTCTGCTGTACATACTGCCCACTTTCATAAAATCCTCTACTGTACACTGTGCCGGCTGTCATACCCTCCACAATCCTCTCCTGTGCATACTGCCCACTGTCATACCCACCACAGGACCCTCTGCCTCACCCACAAATGCATGCATGGAGACGCTCCTCAATACCTACTCGAGAAAATAAAACACTACACACTCAACCGCAGTCTTCGATCATTTAACCAAAATCACCTCCTCATTCCCAAATCCCAATACAAATCAAAGGGGGAATGGAGATTCGCTGTCTAAGGACCAAGGAGGTGATTCAGTTCACGTTGTGCGCTATACAAATTATTCTTTCATTCATTCATTCATACTGCCCCATCATACACTCCATGCTCCTCTCCTGTACATACTGCCAACTGTGATACTCTCCACACTCCTGTCCTGTGCATACTCCCCCCATAATGCCTTCCACACTCCTCCCCTGTATATACTGCCCCTATCATACCCTCCACACTCCTCTCCTGTACATACCGCCCCCATCATACCCTCCACACTCCTCTCCTGTATATACTGCCCCTATCATACCCTCCACACTCCTCTCCTGTTCATACTGCCCCCATCATACCCTGCACACTCCTCTCCTGTACATACTGCCCACTGGCATACCCTCCACACTCCTCTCCTGTACATAGTGTCCACTGTCAACTCTCCACACTCCTCTGCTGTGTACACTGCCCACTTTCATAACCCACACACTCCTCTCCTGTACATAGTTCCCACTGCCATACCTTCCACACTCCTCTCCTGTACATAGTGCCCACTGTTATATCCTCCACATTCCTCTCCCTCATCTGCACATACTTCCCACTTTTATACCATCAATACTCCTCCGCTATGCCTCTTACTCACAAAAACAGTTCTTTAAAATTCTCACAATGTGTTGTATCTGGATTTTGCAAAAGCATTTGACACAGTTCAAAATAATGTACAAAATAAGGTCTGTTGGCATGGACCATAGGGTGAGTACATGGATTGAAAACTGTCTACAAGGACAAAATTGCGTCATCCAGGGGCACCGTGCCCCTGGATGACGCAATTTTGTTGCGAAACGCATAGGGCTGAGCGATACGCTAACGTCACCTCGTGTTTGGAATAGTTCCAGGAGAATGGGTCTGTCCGCATGCGTCCGGCCGGCGCAACGGACTTAAGGCTGATGATTTCTTTATACACTGTAAGTGCAATTTTACTTTTTAGTTTTTAGCAATAAAAGGTTTTACCCTATTTGGAGTTCTATTTCTCTTTCATGGTTTTGGTATACCTATCCTGAGTCCCTCTGAATTCATGAGAAAGATTTTTCTACAATCCTTATATTGGAGTGGTGGCGCAAGGAGAATATCGAGGACCCCTCTGGATTGGGAGACGATTATATATTCATATGCCTTTTGTGACCCTCTGTAGTGGGGGGTCATGATTTTCTGGTAAGCAGCAAATTTAATTTTTTTGGTGGCGGATCAAGCACTACTTAATCGCACACAGCAGTGGATCACTTATGGTTCATTTGTGGAGGACTTTATTCACATTCTTGAAAGAACTCTCTTTTGATTTACACATAAAGACTTGTAATCCATACATTGGGTGTATTTGATGTTTGTGGGATTTAGCGCAGCTTATATTTTTATCTTTTTTTTTTTTCTGTAGCTATGTGACACAGTTAAGCCGCAGCCAAATCTGATCCGTTTAGGATCAATCTATATAATTGTTTCTTGTGTCTCACCTTAGCGCAGTTTTTCCCCCTTTTTTCTGTTCTTATTCCAAAGCTAATAAAGGGTCTGGAGGATATTAGTTATGAGTAAAGGTTGCGAGCACTGAACTTATTCTCTCTGGAGAAGAGACGCTTGAGAGGGGATATGATTTAAATTTACAAATACCGTACTGGTGACCCCACAATAGGGATAAAATGTTTTCGCGGAAGGGAGTTTAACAAGACTCGTGGCCACTGATTAAAATTAGAAGAAAAGAGTGGGGAGCATCAATAGTTTAAAGAAACTATTAGATAAGCACCTGAATGACCACAACATACAGGGATATAAAAGGTAACACTGACATATAATCACACACATAGGTTGGACTTGATGGACTTGTGTCTTTTTTTTTTACCTCACCTACTATGTAACTATGTAACTATTGAATATCCTCAATGTTACCAGCTCTAGAATGGGCGCATTTTTTTTGGTTTAACTAAAAGAAATCTTCTCAGTCCTCATATTTGTTCTGCCCATTATTAGAACTCATTTAATTTTGTGAATACTACTGTGATGTACAGAGGGACATAGGGGATGTCAGCTACTCTAAATATACCACTGGTAAAAAAAAGTGTCCCTGAAAATATTTTTGAAATGTTGGCAACTATCCACTTGGGCACTGCCCAAGGCCACCGGGTCAGTAGGGGGCAGTGATGTAAGTAACTCAATTAAAATAAACAGAGCTACTTAACGCAGTTACTGTAGAGGATAAGGAGTAATTTAACTGATAACTCTTCCCCTCATGGTAACTCAGTTCCCATTACTTGGGTGGCATTACCGGAATTACATCTACCGCCTGGGAGGCCCGCGGTGGGGCCGCGCTGCCTGGCCGTACGTTCTGTAGGGAGGAGGGGCGGACACTGAAAAAAGAAGTCAGCTGACACCAATCGAGTGAAGGGGAGGGTCTCTCTCTCTCCCCATGAAGAAAGGCATCCCTGGAGGCATTCAAGTAAGTGACTGTCTGACGATTCGAATTGTAGTGCTTCTTACTGATCCCATCCCTACCCACCCACCATACAACAGAAGTGATGGGGGATACGGTAGGGATGAGATCAGTGGTGGTGGGGGATGGGATCAGTAAGAGGCAGAGGTGGTGGTGGGAGAGGATGGCACCACCACCACTGTCACCCCCCCCAAGTACCACCGCTGCCTGCCACCCCCCAAGTACACCACCGCTGCCACCCCTCAAGTACCACCGCTGCCACCCCCCCAAGTACTGTACACCACCACCACTGCCACCCCCCCAAGTACACCACCACCACTGCCACCCCCCAAGCACCACCGCTGCCACCCCTCAAGTACCACCACTGCCACCCCCTCAAGTACCACCGCTGCCACCCCTGTCACAGTTACTTTGCTGAGTAATTACTTTTCCAATGTAGTAACCGAGTTACTAACGCAATTACTTGTTGGGAGAAGTAATTTGTAACTTAACTAATTACTTTTTTAAAGTAGGATGACCAGCACTGGTAGGGGGTCCCATGAGAGGCTCCTGGGATCCTGTGATATTAAAGCGGTAGTAAACTTCGCTAGCAATACTACTTTTTAGAGGCTCTGAGGTAGGCTATGCCATAATGTACTAGTATGCACAGCATATTAGCACATTAGGGTACACTTACCTGTCAGACTGAGTCCTTCAGAGCTGCGCTGTGATCAATCCAGTGGGTCCCAGGCCCTTCCATCATCACCCGGTCTTCCTTACAGGTTCTGTGCCTTCAGTCACTTGCCTTGGTCAGGCTGTGTTGCTGGAATTCCCACGCATGTTCATGCCCATCCTCTCTCTCTCTCATCCCCCTCTCTTGCTCATCCTCCCTCTCTCTATTTAATTTAATTTGTTCTAGAATAAATGTAGCATTTTTTTTTTTTTTTTTTATATATAAAAAGCCCAACCAAAACCTAAGCACCAGGCCCATGATGTTCTTAAACCGACCCCCTTTAGGGGATTAAACTTGGATGGGAAAAGGGACATTGGATTCCCAAATGATGAATCTTGCTTGACTGAAATAAAGATGGTTGAATCTAAATTGACAGTCTCCTATACCTCCAGCACACTACTTAAGATCACTTGCTTTTCTCTACAATGTACAATTCTAGATTCCTGTCACCATTAGCACATGGTTAGCCCTCATTCTGAATAAGTCCCAACATTTTACTAATAGCCATTTGCAGGTAGGGTTCTGCAGTCCCCTTAGTTGTAGTTATGATACTTGGTGGACTACTGATACCAGAAAGTCCAATGCAAATCCTGACAACCCTCCTGGCTGCAGCAATTTGACTCCAACAACACCAGGCTCTCCCTCTGGCTTCACATCCAATCCTGGCATTTCTCTTAGAGCTTCTCACTGCGCTTCTCACTCACCAACCCCGGAATGTATCCCTCCTGAATGACTTGTCCAGCACTGCTCCCACTGTCCTCCTCTTGCTCCTGTTCCAGGACACCTCTCAATGATCGCATAGAGAGAGACTCCCTCCCAGCTTCCGAGCTCCAGACCCTAGTCCACCCCCCCAAAAAGGGGTTCCCTCAAGGGCCACAACAATCTAACACTCCATCATTCAGTTCTTCCACCTAACAACTCCCTCAACCGGCTGACCATGAGTATATATAGGAGGCCTGCCCCTTACCAATCATAGTTGGGGATTGCTCAGGGCACCCAATACACCCCATGTCACTCCAGTCCTCTGTCTTGCCTCTCTAAATATAAAGGAGGTGCCAGAGAGATGAAGTACTTTTCGGTCACCTGCCGCTACACTAAACCACTCCCCAGCCCCCAATAAAAAACAAACAGGCCTAGCTCATAGCTAGGCCTGCCTAAATTTACCTGCACTGGCAGTACAAACAAAACACTACTCTAGCTACCTACCTAAGGTAGAGGGTGCTACTAAAGTGTATCAAGTGTATAAACCCAAAAACAAAATTGTAATATACTGTAGCTTACCAGTTCTTAGATGAGGGTTGCTACATTATTTTGTTATCTTTATTTTCACCATTTAATCCTGCAAATAACACACTTGGGGAGGTTAACGATTTCACATAGCGATTTGCCCAGTGAAAATGCATGTACATTCATTCTGTGCATGTGAGGCAAAAATTGGTTATATCCTGTTCTGTTTGATTGTAAATAATTGATTCTAAATGGATATTACTGCTGTAGCCAGGTGCTAGGCTCCAGCAATATGGAGAAGGAGACATTACTTTTTTTTTCTCTCTGTCTACCGAGATACTGATGTTAAGCTGAACCATTCTCCTCTTCTAGCCAGCAGGGGAAGAACTAAAGACAAGCAAGTCCTTCTATGCAGAGTGCTGAGAATCCTGGAAGTTGTAGTTTGAGATGGCAGACATATAAAGGAACAAATTGAATCCTTATACTACAGATCCCATTAGCCAGTGTGCAGTAGAAGTGGAGAGATGATTTTTACTAAACTACCTAGGCACATTCTTCCTCTGCACAGAGGGGGAGATAGAAAGAGCACCTCTGTCTGACCATTTGCCTGCCAATGTGTAGACAGGTTAAAATGTATTGTTACTAGGAATGAGCCCGATGCTCAAGTCGAACGTAATTCGGGTATTCGCCTGTTCACGAACAGCGAACAATATGCAGTGTTTGCGGCAAATTCGAAAGCTGCCGGAACGCCGTTAAAATCTATAGGACGCTAACATGAAAAATAAAAACTGACAATTTTAAAGGCTTAAATGCAAGTTATTGTCATAGAAAGGGTTTGGGGAACTGGGTCCTGCCCCAGGGGACATGTATCAATGCAATTTTTTTTTTTTTAAATGTCAGTTTTGTGGGAGCAGTGATTTTTTTTATTGCAATTTAGTGAAACAATAAAAATGAAATATTCCTTTAAATATTGTGCATGAGGGGTGTCTATTGTATGCCTTTAAAGTGGCACATTTTTCCCGTCTCTAGAACAGTACCACAGCAAAATGAAATTTCTAAAGGAAAATTTGTCTGATCGCGGCTGATCACAGCTGTAATGAATTGTCAGGTCTCAGTAATATAGATACAGATAATTGAAAAAAAGAGATTCCCGCTGTCCATTACCAGGCCCTTCGAGTCTGGTATGAATATTAAGGGAAACCCCAAATCAAAATAAAAAAAAATTGCGTGGGGGTCCACCTAAAATCCATACCAGGCCCTTCAGGTCTGATATAGATTTTAAGGGGAGCCCTGCATCAAAATGTAAAAAAAATGGCGTAGAGGTCCCCCAAAAATCCATACCAGACCCTTATCCATGCACGCAACCTGGCAGGCAGCAGGAAAAGAGGGGGGATGAAAGATAGCCCCTCTCCTGAACCGTACCAGGCAATATGCCCTCAACATGGGGAGGGTGCTTTGGGGTATTCCCCATGTTTAGGGGACAAGGACGTCATCCCCACCGCCCCCTGGTGACGTAACTGGGTGACCTGCTCCCTCTGATGCTACAGGGGCTTCCCCGTGGCTTCAGAAGGGGGCGGGGCCCCCGTGATGTAAATGGGTGACCCACCCCCCTCTGATGCTCTAAGGCCTGTCGGGCAGCGTGAACTTACACCATGGGACATTTAAATTTTTTTCTTTTTTAATAAAGGACTTGTCCCAAGCTGTCTCTTGTCTTTTTTACCATTTTGACACTTTTTTTTGTGAAATGATAGGGGTACATTTGTACCTTTTACCAATTCACACGGGGGAGGCCGGGATCTGGGGGTCTCCTTGTTAAGACACCCACAACCACAGGGTAAGGGTTGGGGGGATGAGGCCCTTGTCCTCATCAACATGGGGACAAGGTGCTTTGGGGGGCTACCCTAAAGCACCCTCCCCATGTTGAGGGCATGTGGCCTTGTACGGTTCCAGGGGGGGCGCTCTCTCATCCCCCCTCTTTTCCTGTGGCCTGCCAGCTTGCGTGCTCGTATAAGGGTCTGGTATGGATTTTAGGGGGATCCTCACGCAATTTTTTTTTAAATTTTGGTTTCAGGTTCCCCTTACTATTCATACCAGACCCAAAGGGCCTGGTAATGGACTTGGGGGGATCCTATGCTCTTTTTTTCAATGACTTTTATCTATATTGCCGAGACCACTACAATTCATTACAGCCACAATCAGTTTTAAATGCCAATTTTTCCTTTATAAATGTCATTTTCCTGTAGTACTGTTCTAAACACGGAAAAAATTTGCCACTTTACAGGCATACTATAGACACCCCCCAGACACGATATTTAAAGGAATATTTAATTTTATTCTTTCACTTTAAGCATTAAAAAGATCACTGCTCCCGAAAAAACTGCAGTTTTCAAAAAACATTTTGCATTGATACATGTCCCTTTGTCCCCTGGAGCAGGACCCAGGTCCCCAAGAACTTTTTATGACAGTAACTTGCATATAAGCCTTTAAAATTATCACCTTTGATTATTCATGTTCATGTTCCATAGACTTTACCGGTGTTCGTGTGTTCTGCCGAATTTTGGCCTGTTCGCATGTTCTGCTGCGAACCGAACAGGAGGGTGTTCGGCTCATCCCTAATTGTTACTATTCAGATAGATCGTGGCTAGCATGGGCTAGGTTAAGCGTTAACTGTTGCAGGCTCAGTTTGTGTGCTTTTTGGTCCTAGCCTAAGGTGGCCAGATTTTTAAAATGAAATCCGGGGACATATTTTTTTTATTGGCAAATGTTAAACTATTTTATAAGCATCTTTTCCTCAAATTATATATGCAGTGTATGTGGTATATGATTATTAGAATAATAGTATGATATATACATTATTTCTCACATTTCATCCATGAAAAAAAAAAGATACTTCTTAGAATTTTTGGGATATGACTACCAAATGATAAAGGTCCAGTTTATTGAGGCCCCAACTAGGAATGAAGCTCTGTTGGACCTGGTAATCTCAAACCATGCAGAGCTTATTACTAATGTCCAGATAAAGGAACACCTGGGTAGCAGTGATCATAACATGATTTCCTTTGATGTTAGCGCAAAACAAGAAATACATACGGGTAAGATAAAAACACTTAACTTCAAGAGAGCAAATTTTCCAAGGATGAGGGCTGCTCTCCAGGACTTAGACTGGGAGAGAATATTTGCTTCAATGGGCACAGAACAGAAATGGGAATTCTTCAAAAAGACTGTTTGGGACCTCACTGCAAAGTATATTCCCATGGGCAATAAGTTTAAAAGGCTAAAAACAAAACCCATGTGGCTCACAGCCAAAGTTAAAAAAGCTATAAACTATAAGAGAAGAGCTTTTAAAAAATATAAAAATGAAGGATCACTAGTGTCATTTAAATGTTACAAAGAATTTAACAGAATATGTAAAAAGGAAATCAAGGATGCAAAAATTCAAAACGAACGACAGATTGCAAAAGATAGTAGGACAAACCCCAAAAAATTCTTCAAATATATTAATAGTAAAAAGGTCAAGTCTGAGCATGTAGGCCCTTTACAAAATAATCTAGAGTGGGTGACTGGGGACAAAGAGAAAGCTAATTTATTAAATACTTTCTTCGGCTCTGTGTACACAAAAGAGCATGGGGGAGCACATGTCCATAATGGGGGTGATAGTGACACAGCCCCAAATGATCCACAATGGCTCAAAAGTGATATGGTCCAGAAATATTTAGACAGAATAAAGGTGGATAAAGCACCTGGCCCTGATGGCATCCACCCACGGATCCTAAAAGAATTGAGCTCTGTAATTTCAGAGCCATTGTATCTAATTTTTAGGGAGTCATTAATGACGGGAATAGTCCCACTGGATTGGCGCAGGGCGAACGTGGTGCCTATATTTAAAAAGGGATCAAAGTCTTTACCAAGTAACTATAGACCTGTTAGCTTAACTTCTATAGCTGGGAAGATACTGGAGCGTTTAATAAAAGACCACATTGACGAGTTCTTGCTGAACAAAAACACTTTAAGCAACAGACAACATGGATTCATGAAAGACAGAAGTTGTCAGACAAATCTGATTTCTTTTTATGAGGAGGTAAGTAAAACCTTGGACAGAGGGATGGCGGTGGACGTGGTATACTTGGATTTTGCAAAAGCGTTCGATACAGTTCCCCACACACGGCTCATGTGTAAGGTAAAGTCTACAGGTTTGGAAATATCAGTTTGTAAATGGATAGAAAATTGGCTAAAAGACAGAATTCAGAGAGTAGTGATTAATGATTCTTACTCTGAATGGTCTAAGGTTATCAGTGGTGTACCCCAAGGTTCAGTGCTGGGACCCTTACTTTTTAACATCTTTATAAATGATATTGGGTCTGGGATCAAAAGTAACATTTCTGTCTTTGCAGATGACACCAAGATATGCAGTGGAATAATGTCCTTACAGGATGTCTCCAATTTACAAGCCGACCTCAATACACTGTCTAATTGGGCGACTATGTGGCAGATGAGGTTTAATGTTGATAAATGTAAAGTTATGCACTTGGGGGCTAAGAATATGCATGCATAATACATGCTAGGGGGAGTACAACTGGGGGGATCCATAGTGGAGAAGGATCTGGGGGTTTTGGTAGATCATAAGCTCAATGATAGCATGCAATGCCAAGCTGCTGTTTCCAAAGCGAGCAATGTCCTTTCTTGTATTAAGAGAGGTATGGACTCCAGAGAGAGAGATATCATTTTGCCCCTGTTCAAATCATTAGTAAGACCTCACCTGGAATATGCAGTTCAGTTTTGGGCACCAGTTCTCAAAAAGAATATCGGGGAACTGGAGAAAATGCAGAGAAGGGCAACCAAACTGATAAGAGGCATGAAGGAACTCAGCTATGAGGAAAGATTAGAGGAACTGAATTTATTCACTCTTGAGAAGAGGAGAATAAGGGGGGATATGATCAACATGTTCAAATATATTAGGGGTCCATATAGTGAACTTGGTGTTGAGTTGTTCTCTGTACGGTCAACCCAGAGGACAAGGGGGCACTCTTTACGTCTAGAGGAAAAGAGATTTCATCTTCAAGTACGGAAAGGTTTCTTCACAGTTAGAGCTGGGAAAATGTGGAATAGACTCACGCCAGAGGTGGTTCTGGCCAGCTCAGTAGATTGCTTTAAGAAAGGCCTGGATACTTTCCTGAATGTACATAATATAACTGGGTACTAACATAGGTAAAGTTGATCCAGGGAAAATCCGATTGCCTCTTGGGGGATCAGGAAGGAATTTTTTTCCCCTGCTGTAGCAAATTGGAGCATGCTCTGCTGGGTTTTTTTTTCGCCTTCCTCTGGATCAATTGTGGGCATAAAATTGGGTATTTGGATTGTACGATTATTTTTTTATTTTATTTATTTGTTTTTAAGGTTGAACTGGATGGACTTGTGTCTTTTTTCAACCTGACTAACTATGTAATTATGTAACTATGTATGAGTTGTAAAGGCAGAAGTTTTTTTTTAGCTTAATGTATTCTAAGCCTGTGTGTAGCAGCCTCTCCAACACCCCCTAATACTTACCTGAGCCCTATCTCTGTCCAGCGATGTCCACGAGTCCCTCAGCCATCCGAGACACACCCTCCTGATTGTTTGAGACACAGCAGCTGCGCCATTGGCTCCCGCAGCTATCAGTCAAAGTCAGTTAGCCAATCAGGTGAGAGAGGGGGTGGGGCTGAATGGCAGCTCCATGTCTGAATGGACATGGAGCTGCAGCTCATCTTGGTGCCCCCATAGCAAGCGTCTTGCTGTGGGGTTACTTGACAGGATGGGGGGGCCAGGAGCAGCATAGAGGGACCTGAAAAGAGCGAGAAGAGTAGAATGCAGGCTGCTCTGTGCAAATCCACTACACAGAGCAGGTAAGTATAACATGTTTGTTATTTAAAAAAAACAAAAAAAAACTTTCCAATCACTTTAAGATGATAAGATAGAGAAAAAAAACTTTTCAATGCATATTTTGTATTTTATTCTTACCAAAGAATTTTGGTTCAATGATATGAGGAAATGATGGGCACTGATATGCAGGAATGATGGGCACTGATAGACTGCACTGATATGCAGAAATGCTGGGCACTGATATGTGCCAATGATCGGCACTGAGAGACTGCATTGATATGTGGCAATGATGGGCACTGATAGGCAGCACTGATATTCGCAAATTATGCGCACTGAAATGCGGCAATGATGGGCGCTGATAGACGGCAATGATGGGCACTGATATGTGGCAATGATGGGCACTGATAAGCAGCAATGATGGGCTTGATATGTGGCAATGATGGACACTGATATGTGGCAATGATGGGCACTGATAGGCGGCAATGATGGGCACTGATAGATGGCACTGATATGTGGCAGTGAGGGGCTCTGATAGGTGGAAATGATGGGCACTAATATGCAGCACTGATATGTGGCAATGATGGGCACTGATATGTGGCAACGATGAGCACTGATAGGTGGCAATTATGGGCACTAATAGACAGCACTGATAGGCGGGAATGAAGGGCACTGATATGCGGCAATGATGGTCACTGAGAACAGTGGTGGCCCGCCCCCCCATCTATGCATCCGGCCCCCATCCAGGATGTTGGATGCATGTATTCTAATGGGGGGGTGTTTTTGGAAGCACATGATTAGAGCCAGAGGCTCTAATAGGCTTCACAATAGGGTGGGCACTGTGAACCAAGCCCACCCAGTTGTGTGATAATAGCGGATGAATATTAGCTATTTTCACACTGATTCTCCTCCCAACTAATCAGGATGCGTGTCTAAGACTCCTTTTTCCGACTGCCCGAAAAGGAAAAGCGTTCCCATTGGCCGCTAAGGAGGAAGGAGGAGACAGAAGCTGCCGTGATGCTTGCGGAGGAGAGCAGGGAAAGGGGAAGCTGCCTGTGATGCCCGCCGCCAGAGTGAAGTGCTGCCCGCCATAGAATGTGCACTGTCTGCTGTTCCTCAAAAAAATTACCACGAGCCACAACGGACTGATAGACTGCACTGATATGCGGCAATGATGGGCACTGATAGGTGGCACTGATATGTGCCAATGATGGCTACTGATATGTGGCCATGATGGGCACTGGAAAGGTGGCCATGATGAGCACTGATAGATGGAAATGATGGGCACTAATAGGCGGTAATGATGGGCACTGATATGCGGTAATGATATGTGGCAATGATGGGCACTGATAGGCAGCAATGATGGGTGCTGATAGGCGTCACTGATTTGTGGTAATGATGGGCACTGATAGGCAGCACTAATAGGCAACACTGACCAGCATTACTCATAAAGAAAGCACTGATATAAGGAGACTGTGAGCTGATGGGGGTCTCTAAGGGGGGTGCTGCTGATCTAATGTTTGATTACCAACCATTAGATCAGCAGTCAGTACCCCCTCTTAGAGACCCCCATTAGCTCACAGTCCCCTTATATCAGTACCCCCTTCCTTAGAGACTTCCAGAAATCAGTGAGACCCCACCGCCTTATATCAGCGCCACCTGCCCTCTTTACCACTTCAGCCACAGAAGGATTTACCACCTTAATGACCAGGCTACTGTGTCGTTTTAACTGACAATTGCGTGGTCATGCAACATTGTACACAAACACAATTTATGTCCTTTTTTCCCCCACAAATAGAGCTTTCTTTTGGTGGTATTTGATTAGTATTTACCAAATAAGTAAAGATCAGTTAGCTTAACTTCTCTAGTAAAAAAGAAACATGAGAATTTAATAAAATATCACATATAACAGTTTTGCTAGAAAACAATATTTTAAGCAATAGTCAGCATGGATTCCCCAAAAAATATCAAACAAGTCTGATTTCTTTTTTATGAGAGAGTAAGGAAAAAAATTAGGCAAAGGACTCATTTTCTTACGCATGGCTAATGTGTAAGTTAAAGTCTCTCTGTAAATGGATGGAAAAATGGTCAAAAAGACCATATTCAGAGAGTTGTCATTAATGATTCATGCTCTGAATGGTCAAAAGTTTTTAGTGGTGCATCCCACCCAAGGTTCAGTGTTGGGATCCTTACGTTTTAACATATTTAGAAATGATATGGAGTTTGGGATTAAAAGCACCAATTCAGTATGTGCAGATGACACCAAGCTATTGTCAGAAACTATGAATCCGACTGAGACAGAAGTACAGTTAAATCACACTTGTTTAATAATAATAAAAAAAGGTAAACAGAGTAAAGGTAGTCAAAACATAGTCAGAGTTCAAGAACTGGAAAGGATAGTCAAACAAGCCAAAATGTCAGGGACCCAGAAATGAGCGTAGTAGAACAGCAAGCAGGATCTGGAGCCAGAAGGAATGTCAGCCAAGCAAGTCTTTAACAGGAACACAGGAGAGCGTCTATAGAGATGTGACCAAGGCGAAGGCAGGGATCATCTGGGCTGGACGGCTTAAGTAGGCAGGACTGATGAGCAGGATATAATCAACAAGTGAGTCACTGTTGAGAGATAGGAGTGTGCAATTAGCCTACAGCTGAGCAGCAGCTTTGAGAAGGAAGGGCTGAGACCAGGGCAGCACAGTGGTGTAGTGGTTAGCACTCTCACCTAACAGTAAAAAGGGTCACTGGTTCAAATCCCAACCATAACACTACCTGCCTGGAGTTTGCATGTTCTCCCTGTGCCTGCGTGGGTTCCTCCAATTACTCTGGTTTCCTCCCACACTCCAAAGACAAGCTTGTAGGTTAATTGGCTTCTGTCCAAAATTGGTCCTAGTATATGAATGGGGACCTTGGATTGTGGGCTCCTTGAGGGCAGGGACCAATGTGAGTGTGCGAAGTACAATGTACTGGGATAGGGCCATTTGTAGACACTCACTCAGGTTGAACTGGATGGATTGGTGTCTTTCTATGTAACTAAGCCCTGACAGCTATGCAATGGAATATCATATTTACAGCATGTCTCCAAATTAATAGCTGACCTCAAAGCACTATTTAATTGGGCAACAATGTGCCAAAACATAAAGTTTTATACTTGAGGGCTGAAAACATGCATGCTTTATACATACTAGGAGGTGAACAGCTGGGGAGGTTCATGTTGAAGAAGGATCTGGGTGTTGCAGTAGATCATAAACTTTAGTATAGGATGCAATGCCCAGCTGCAGTTTCAGTTAGCAAAATATTTTCTTATATTAAAAGACATATAGACTCCAAAGAGAGAGAGAGAGACATAATTGTGCACCTTTCCAAATCATTAGTTAGACCTTATCTTGAATATGCAGTTCAGTTTTGGGCACTAATTCATAAAAAGGATATTAGAGAACTGGAGAAAGTGCAAAGAAGGGCAATCAAGCTGATAGGAGGCATGGATGAGCTCAGCTATGAGGAAAGATTAGTGAAACTGAAGTTATTAAGGGGAAACATGCTCACCAGGTGTAAATACATTATTGTTATTCACTTTCAGGTCATTACAGAGGACAAGGGGGCACTCTTTATGTCTGGAAGAAAAAGAGATTTAACCTCCATTTATGGAAAAGCTTCTTTCCAGTAAGAGCTTTACAAATGTGAAACATTCCCTCAAGAGCTAGTTCTGGCCAGCTCAGTATATTGTTTTAGTAAAAGCAGAATGTTTCCCAATATGCACAAAATAGAAATGTATACTAACATTTATAGGTAATGACACCAGGGGTAATTGATCTTGAGAATATCCAATCGCCTCATGGAGGATTAGGAGGAAGGATTAGGAGGAATTTGTTCCCCACTGGAGCACAATGAATCATGCTTTACTGGGTTTTTCTTGCCTTCCTCTGGATCAACTGGGCTATAGGATTATGTATATGGAGATTTTCCATTTGTTTTTTTAATTGGTTGAAGTAGATAGATTTGTCTTTTTTCAACTTGACTACCATGTAACTATGTAAACACCTTGACTAGGCTGATTTGTTAACAGAACCAACACCAGCCATTCTTGAACCAAGAAATCAACTTAAATTGGCTCTAAAGGCTAAATTTTTTTTACCTTCATGCATTCTGTGGCTGAAAAATTGGGCCTTAGGCACTGGTGCTGGTGCCACGACACTGCAACCTCTCCCATATACTCTAGTTTGAGTGCAGGAATGAGCCCTGCTGTAAAGTATTGCATCACAAATTGTAATTACATGCCCCTGTTAAATGGGCTGAAAAATTGGGCCTTAGCCACTGGCATCACCCAGAACCAAAAATGTTCTTCCAAGCTATCAGCAGGGTCATTGAGGAGGAAGAGGATAGTCAGTCAACATACCAGGACAGTCACTCAGCATCAGCATAGGCAGTCTTGAAGGGATGTGACATTTCAAAAAAAATAATTTGGTTACATCAGCTTCAGGTGCTTGGTAGCTGGTGGTGATCCAAGACTGATTCATCTTTATGAAGGTTAGTCGATCAACCGAGTCAGTGGACAGGCGCACCCTGGGATCAGTTACAAAGCCTCCAGCAGCACTGAAGGTGCGTTCCGAAAGAATGCTGGATGCAGGACAGGCCAGTAGCTCAATTGCATACTGTGCAAGCTCTGGCCAGTGATCCATCCTCAAGACCCAGTAAGCCAGAGGATTTTCGGTGGGAGAGGTTTCCAAGTCTGACCTTGCCCCTAGGTATTCCTGCACCATGTAAATCAGACGCTGGCGATGGTTGCTGGAACCGATCATACCTTGGGGCTGCAGACTAAAAAATTGTCTTAACTCCTCGGTCAGACAGCCACCTTCTCCACCGCTCCTTCTGTGACTGACCAAAGCCTCAGCAACACGTTGTCTAGGACCAGGAGTTTATAACCTCCCAGTTTCTGGGAACGCGTTGCACAGACCTTTCTGCAAGGCCTCCCGGAGATGTCTCATCCACTACTCCCTCTGTGAAGGCAAGATAAGGTCCGCAACCTTACCCTTGTACCGGGGATCAAGGAGAGTGGCCAGCCAGTAATGGTCCCTCTCCTTGATCGGAAGAATACGAGGATCCTTATGCAGGCTTGCAGGATCAGGGAGGCAATGCAGCATAGGTAGCTAAGGCATTCGGTCTGGAGTCCTCTGGGTCACTAAGGCCACATGATCCGCAGCCACCTCCTCCCAGCCACATAGAATTCCACGGGTTTCTTGGGACTGTAAATCATCCCTAAAAGACTGCTGCTGCTGATGTTGAGTGCCAGGCCTCACCTCCATGCTGACACAATCCTCCTCCTCCTCCTCCTTGTACTCTTCCTGTGTGATGGGTGGGACAGCAGGAACACTGTCTGGATAAAGGGGGCCTTGAGAGGCAAGGAAGTCCTCCTCTTCCTGCCTCTGTTCTGCCTCAAGTGCCCTGTCCATTATTCCACACAGCATATGCAACAACAGGTGGACAAGAGGTACAGTGTCACTGATGCATGCACTGTCACTGCTCACCATCCTTGTGGCCTCCTCAAACGGTGACAGGACAGTGCATGCATCCCTGATCATGCCCCACTGGCGTGGTGAGAAAAAACCGAGCTCCCCTGACCCTGTCCTGGTGCCGTAGTCACACAGGTACTCATCGATGGTCCTCTGCTGTGTGTGCAGCCACTGCAGCATGGCCAACATTGAGTTCCACCTGGTGGGCATGTCACATATAAGGCGGTTCTTGGGCAGGTTCAACTCCTTTTGGAGCTCAGCCAGCTGAGCACTGACATTAAATGATTGGCAGAAATGCACACAGATTTTCCTGGCCTGCCTCAGGACATCCTGTAAGCCCGAGTACCTGTCCAAGAACCGCTGCACCACCAGGTTAAGGATGTGAGCCACACAGGGCACATGGGTCAGTTGTCCCTGTCGGAGGGCGGAGAGGAGGTTGGTGCCATTGTCGCAAACCACCATTCCTGTCTTAAGCTGGTGTGGCGTCAACCGCCTCTCGGCCTGCAGAGCTGACAAAATATCTGCCCCAGTGTGGCTCCTGTTCCCCAAACAAACCAGCGCAAGCACGGCATGACATCTTTTTGCCTGCGTAATTGCGTAGCCCCTTGAATGCCTACAGAGCACCGCTGGTTCCCGAGTGTCACAACCAGTGGTAGCATTTTGGAGGCGTGGTGGTGGAACAACCTCCAACACTACTGCACCTTGTCCTGCACCCTTCCCAGCTGCCAGAAGAGTGACCCAATGGGCCATGAAAGATAGGTAATGTTCCTGTCCATGTCTGCTGGACCATGAGTCAGCGGTAATATGGACCTTACCACTGACCGCCCTGTCCAGCGAGGCATGGACATTGCCTTCCACGTGCCAGTAGAGAGCTGGAATCGCCTTCTGTGAGAAAAAGTGGCGTTCGGGGACCTGCCACTGAGGAACCGCACATTGCACAAACTCACGGAAGGGGGCCGAGTCTTCCAACTGAAGAGGCAGCAGCTGAAGCGCTAGCAATTTAGCCAAGCTAGCATTCAACCACTGGGCATGTGGATTAATGGGAGTGAACTTCTTTTTCACCGGTCCAGCAGCTGGGGCAGGGAAATTTGCCTGGTACAATCGGATGTCGGTGTACTGCTAGCAGAGTGCCTGCAAGTACTTGGCTGTGACACACCTAATTCTACCCTTTCATTCCTCTCAGTGCAGGTTTCAGAGAGGACTGAAGATCTAGTGGGGTTGGAGATCCCAGCTGATGAGGAGCAAGGAGAGGTCCGCTTTGTACTTTGGTGTGGGTCTTTAAGGTACGCTTGGCAGGTCAACATATGTCTGGTCAAGCATGTGGTGCCCAAGCGGTTGATGTTTTGGCCACGCGAGATACGTTTGAGACATATGTTGCAGATATCAGCGGTGCGATCTGATGCACTCGTCTTAAAAAAGGCCCACACCAAAGAACTTTTGGAATAACGTGCAGAGGCAGCGCCCTGCACAGGCGGAGCTCTATGGTGTGATTCAATTGGTGTGCTGCCCCTAAGCTGGCCCCTGGAGGGCATCCTGCCTCGTTGGAGATGTGCCTCCTCTTCCTTCTCCTCCTCCTCCTCTCTTCTATCAGGCACCCACGTGGAGTCAGTGACCTCATCATCCCTTCCCTCTTCATCACTGGAGCAAACCTGGCAATATGCTGCAGCTGATGGAACATGACTGCCAAATTGCTGTCCTTCTTGAGTATCCCCTCTCTCTGCACTCACGCTACTGCCTTCCTCTGGTTATCATCACCAGAGCCTTCAAACGCTGGGCATCCTCCTGGAGTATGTACCCAACCCTGTGCTCAAACAGTTCGTGGGACTCCTCAGGAGGACATGGTGGGTCTAGGGAAGGAGTGACTGATGACATTGAGACGAGGGAAGAGGACACGTTGGCAGCTGCTTTGCTAGAACCCTGAGCCTGGGTGAGAGAGAATGAGGAGGATGAGGAGGGCTTGGTCATCCACTCTACCAAGTCTTTGGCATGATGCGGCTCAACACGTCCAGCTGCCGAAAATAAGGACAAGCGTATCCCATGGCCACGTGCTGATGACGATGCACCGCGTCCACGACCAGCACTGTTGTCTCTAGACACGGAGCCTGCTTGCCATCTTTTATTGGCTCGTGACTGTCTGCCTCTCCTTGTTGGCCTTACAGACATAGTAATGGCCTGCAGGGAGATGGGAAAACCAGCAATTGGGTATCTTTAGGTGCACACTGAGCAGATGACACAGTACACCGACTGTAATTACTGCAGCTTCCTGCCTGTGTTACAGAAACAGAACAACGCCTAAGGGGTAGCTTCAGGTGTATACTGTGCAGGAGGCACACAACACCCACTTTAACTGCTGCAGATGCCTGTATTACAGAGCAGTAATAAAGGGTAGCTTCAGGTGTATATTGTGCTGGAGGCACACAACACCCACTTTAAAGTGGTTGTAAACCCATGGGGGGGGGGGGGGGAAAGCAACCTGCAAGGCAAAGGCATAATGAGCTAGTATGCATAGCATACTAGCTCATTATGAATAACTTACCTGAGAACGAAGCCCCCGAAGAGGTCCTCCTTCTTCATGTCTGCCGCTGCCATGGATCCCAGAGTGACTTCCGAGTCTCGCTGCTCCAGCGCTCTGATTCGCCAGAGCAGCGATGACGTCACTACCACGCATGCGCATGGGAGCCGACACTCGCGGCATATCACTGCAATCTGCGGCCTGCCCAGTGCGCATGCGCCATAGACAACGGTGGCTGTCTTTTTGAAAATATCTCCTAAACCGTATAGGTTTAGGAGATATTTCTTGGACCTACAGGTAAGCCTTAATCTAGGCTTACCTGTAGGTCAAAGTGGTTTGTAAGAGTTTACAACCACTTTAACTGCTGCAGATGTTTCTATTAGACCTCTTTCACACCAGGGCGTTTTGCAGGCGCTATAGCGTTAGAAATAGCGCCTGCAATCCGCCCTAAAGAAGCTGCACCATCGTGTGCAGTGTGAAAGCCCCGAGGGCTTTCACACTACAGTGGTGCGCTGGCAGGACGTCAGAAAAAAGTCCTGCCAGCAGCTTCTTTGGAGCGGTGAATGAGCGGTGTGTTTACCGCTCCTCCACCGCTGCTCCCCATTGAAATCAATGGGGCAGTGCTGTAATGCCGCCGGCAAAACGCCGCTATTGCGGCGTATTGCCGGCGGTTTTAACCCTTTCGCGGCCGCTAGCGGGGGTAAAAGCGCCCCGCTAGCGGCCGAAATGCGCCGCAAATGCGCCGCAAATACGGAGGTAAAACGCCGCTAAAAATAGCGGCATTTTACCACCGACGCTATCAGCGGTGTGGTGTGAAAGGGGTCTTACAGAAACAGAACGCCAGCAATAAGGGGTATCTTCAGGTGTATACTGTGCTGGAGGCACACAACACCCACTTTAACTGCTGCAGATGCCTGTATTACAAAACACCAGCAATAAGGGGTAACTTCAGGTGTATACTGTGCTGGAGGCACACAACACCCACTTTAACTGCTGCAGATGCCCGTATTACAGAACACAATCCTGCCTGTGGCCAATTATGGCTCTCCTCGCTGCCGGTGCTGTAACTGGCCAAGCATGCAGTGCCACAGTGCATGCTTGGCCAATCATGAGCCAGCAATGCACTGCGATGGCACAATGCATTGTGGGCCATGAGCGCCACACGAATATGCCCACAGAGTTCTGGCTTCGCCAAACGGGCGAACAGTTCGACTCGAACACCAAGCTCATCCCTACTGGATTCACAGAATACTGTGATTTTATTATAATCATGGGAGAGTTGGGAGATATGCTTACACATCTCCCACTTGTCCCTGATTTAGAGCAATGTTCCTCTGTCCCTCATTCCTCCTCATTTATCCTGCATTTTGGTCTGAGCTATATAGATGTATATAAAATACACTTTTTATCTATCAAAAAGGGTTTTCCAGCGATGAACCTTTCATCTGATTTCTAAATTGCTGCATTTGTAAATTCCAAAAGCCAATATAAAAGAATAGTAGTGGTAAAAAAGCACTTGTGGGTTTAACCAATCTTGTTTCGTGTACAATTCCCCTTTAAGGGGGCGTGGCAAAGGGTGTGTCATATGCCTGCATGCTTTTGCTGATAGGTGTCCCTCATTTCCATCTCAAAAAGTTGGGAGGTATGGCTTACATACATTTTAAAGTGACTCTGATGCTAAACTGCAACACTGTGTGAGACTGAAACTTGTAAAGAAGCTATGAAATACCTATGTCTTCAGCTGCCTCCACCTCCGAACGCCACTCTGTTTAAGGCAAGTTGTCCTCTCAAGTCTGTTCAGAATCCAACACTTCTTAGAATGTTGATCACCTGTATCCCCCTCTGCACTCAGTATCATGGGAATAGGTCACATGAGTGGCACAGTGGTGTGGTAGTTAGCACGCTCGCCTAGCAGTAAAAAGGGTCGCTGGTTCAAATCTCAACCACGACTCTATCTTCCTGGAGTTTGCATGTTCTCCCTGTGCCTGCGTGTGTTTCCTCCCACACTCCAAAGACATGCTGGTAGGTTAATTGGCTTCTGTCCAAAATTAGCCCTAGTATATGAATGGGGACCTTGGATTGTGGACTCCTTGAGGGTAGGGACCAATGTGAGTGTGCAATGTACAGGGATAGGGACAATTGTAGACACTCACTCAGGTTGACCTGGATGGACTGGTGTCTTTATTCAACCTAACTAACTATGTAACATGCTTCCCCATACGTGGAAGCACTAGGTATTTTGTGAAAGCTGCAATTGCGAACGTGAGTGCTACTATGCCTGATGGTGCACCTACTAGTGGCTCCTTAACTGCTGAATAACCATACTAGATTGCAATACCCTATCTAGAATTCCCCAAAATCAAGAGTTTTCACACTATTTGACGTGCTGGTGTACCTAAATACCTATGTACCTTCCACTGCCTAAAAAAAAAAATAACACAGTTATAAAGCACAGCACTTTGCTTTACAAATGTGCTTGGCACTCCCAAAATGTGTTTAGTTCTAAAAAAAATTTGAATCAAAGAAAAATAAAAAATGCAATATGTCTGATTTTCCTCCAGGCATTAAGCACTGAGAACTCTACTGGACACCACATATTTCATGTTATTATTGCACCATAAAATGTGAGCTGTGGTATGGAAAAACAATTTGGAAGCATTATTCATAAATGCAGTCTTAAATTATGGTCTCAGCTTACTAGGCCAGCCAGTGCTTTGGAGAGAGAGGCATGAAAGCCAACAGCAATATATGCCAACCCTAAAAAGAACATTCCTAGATAGAAATACAGTGCCTGCCAGTGTTGGCTCCTTTTAAAAGTGCACATTTCAGGGTTGTCATCTATATTTTTTGTTGACCCAGAAGAAGCATGCCTATATAAGGGTTCTTGTACTGACTTCAGCCCTCCAGTTTGGTGGTACTGTGCACATTTTTATGATTATGATTGAATGCTCAAAGTGAGTAAAAAAAAAAAAACACTTCCAATTATTAGTAAAAAACAAATAAAAATTGCAACCACTGAGCTTGGACCTTTAAAAACAAATCTGAAATGGCAGCTCCCATATCTCTGTTATTGCACTATGGAAGAATTATTAGAATGCTATAATAAATCACACTATTAGAAATAACATTTACTGAAACATTTGGATGAATAGTATTAAGCAAAGATAAGGTTTATCTGGAACAGAAAGTTAGAGTGATTAAAGAAATAAGTATAATTAGAGAAAGAGCAGTTTTATAGAATGATACACTTTATCATAAAGACAAATTATACAAAGCTGTAAAATGACTTATGCCGCGTACACACGAGCGGACTTTTCAACATCCAAAGTCCGACTAACTGATTCCGTCAGACTACTCGATCGTGTGTGGGCTGCAACGGACTTTTGATTCGCAAAAGTCTGACGGACTTTAGAAAATGGAACATGCTTCAAATCTTTCCGACTGAACTCTGCCGGACCCAGTTCCGATGTAAAAGTCCGCTCGTCTGTATGCTGTTCCGACAGACCAAAAATGACGCATGCTCTGAAGCAAGTACGAGACGGAAGTGCTCGGTCTTGTAAAACTCCAGTTCGTATTGGAAGTAGCACATTCGTCATGCTGCAAATTCTGTGCTCATTTAAATGCAGCGCATCTTCTTTATAATGCTAGAAGAACGAAGTTGCTTTGCTGCTCATATTCACTCACAGAGTTCTCACAAAACACATTTCTGGCTTATTTCTCCTCATCTCATGAGTGATCTTGTTTTTATTTTAAAGCCCCATCTCAGTAATAATGTTTTTTTTTTTTTTTGGTAGTCGTCTTTTTTTTATTTTTTCCTCCATATTTTTCGTATAATTCTTTACCAATTATTTTCTTGTGATCTCCATATTTAATTATTCTGTCAAGTTAACACCAAAAACCTTTATTTATTTTTTTTGGTAGTCGTCTTTTTTTTATTTTTTCCTCCATATTTTTCGTATAATTCTTTACCAATTATTTTCTTGTGATCTCCATATTTAATTATTCTGTCAAGTTAACACCAAAAACCTTATTTTTTGGGGGTTTTTTTCATTACCACAATAACCTTTTTATTTTTATTCTGGTGACAAGTTACCACAATAACCTTTTTATTTTGTGTGTGTCATTACCACAATAACCTTTTTATTTTTATTCTGGTGACAAGTTACCACAATAACCTTTTTATTTTGTGTGTGTCTTTACCACAATAACCTTTTTATTTTTATTCTGGTGACAAGTTACCACAATAAAATTTTTTTTTTTTTGGAACCTCAAGGAGGTTGGTGTCCCTTGTTAATTTCACATTGTCTTTTCGAAATGTATTTGACCAAAAAACACATAGGCAATTATATTTTCCAAAAAAAATATCCATTTATTCTGGTTCAACAAAAAAAAAATGAAGGCAACACTGGAGAAACTTCTGACATTTGTGTAGCCTTTTGGCCCCAGGGCAAACATTAAACTCTGTGGAAAAGAAAATTCAAATATTGAGAAGTACAATATGGTCCCTGAATCCCAGACATCAAGAGCAGCAGCAGATGGTATATATGTCCCCAGCCTGTGGTACAACAGGCTGCGTCTTTGGTCAGACCAGAGTGAAGCCAGGTCATCACTTTCTTCTCTTCGCTCCACCCTTCACTGCACCCTTCCCTGCAGACTTCCCTGCAGCCTTCCTGGGAGGCTGTGTCTCCGGTGGTGTACTTGTGGCAGGAGGAGGAGGAGGAACAGGAGGAACTTGATCCACAATTTCGCTGGTGGCAGTTAATTCGCCACTCAGCCTCTTCTGCAAGGCCAAGAAAATGATTCGCTCACACTGGAGGCGTTGGCCCATCTCCAATTGCTGCAGCCAGCTGGCAATATAGCAGCCATAGGCCTCTTCAGCTTCAGGGGGGCTCCTTAACACATTTGTAGCCTCTCGAATGAGGCGCAGGGATTCCTCCTGTGTGACTGTCATCTTCTTTGGCCTTTTTGCTGGAAGACGGAGGGGAGGCACCTGTGATTGTGTGAGTCTTCTACTGGGCCCGGCCACCTCCTGGCTGACAGTGGGCCTAGCCTCCTCCTGCCTGCCACTTTCCACACCTTCCTCCTGGCTGAGCTCATCCTGTGTATAAAAAAGGGACATCGTTTTAGTTTTTTGTTCATCAATCATAAACATTTTTCAGCTCCTGACTTCAAAATTCTGTTAATACATATAAAAGAGTATCATTATGACACCACTATTTCTTGTTTCTGCTGGTGACAAACATTTGTGGCCACTACTGTAAATTGATATGTCAAAATATTTGTTTTTTTAACATCAATAATAGCGTTTAAATTATAACATCTAGTTAACATCATTAATATTATGAATATCACTATTTATTGTAACAAACTACCTGGCTCCAGCTGGGTGCATCCGCTTCTTCCAGGATGGAAGGCTCAGCTTGCTCATCAGCCTCTGCTGAGGTGGAGGGAATGCTGCAGGGAAGGGTGGAGGGAAGGGTGGAGGGAAGGGTTGAAAGTGATTCCCTGGCTTTACTCTGGTCGCCAATAAACCGTAGTTTGTCAAAGTACCACAGCCTGGGTACATACACATCACCTGGTGCTGCTCCTGATGTGATGGATTTCTGGATTTTCTTATTCTCCTTTCGGTACATGTTTCTCAATATTTGAATTTTCTTGTCCACAAAGTCCACGTCTGCCTCTGGGATCCAAGTCTGCACAAATGTCAGAAGTTTCTCCAGCGTTGCCCTTCTTACTGGTTTATTATAATAATCAATGTGCTTGACTTGCCACAGATTTGTCAGCTCTTTGTATTTGTCAATAAATAGACTCAAAAATTCAGGATCTTTAAATTTCTGATTCATTTTTCTGAAAGACAATACACAAGCCAAAAACAATAATGTTAGCCCAGACTCTCCTAATCTTAGCACAATATAGACCCCAATCTCTAAGCAGGATATGCCACTGATTTGGGGAATTTGTTTAAACTTACCTTCGTTTTGCTTGCTCCCAACTTCCGTTCCTATTTTCGCAAAAGAACGTACGACATGTGCATTTTGTCGTTATATACAGTGCGCACGCGTAGAACCACGCCTGCTTTGCCAGCCCATGACGTTCTTTTGGTCAAGTTTTTTTTTTCCCGCCCTTTTGTGCACACATAACGTACGTAAGCACGTACGACATGTGCATTTTGGCGTAATATCCAGTGCGCACGCATAGAACCACGCCTGCGTTGCCCGCCCATGATGTTCTTTTGGTCAAGTTTTTTTTTCCCGCCCTTTTGTGCGCACATAACGTACGTAAGCACGTACGACATGTGCATTTTGGCGTAATATCCAGTGCGCACGCATAGAACCACGCCTGTGTTGCCCGCCCATGACGTTCTTTTACAAGAATATTTCCCACCCCCTTTTCTCTACGGTGCGCAGTAGGAGAAATATGGCGGAAACACAACAGGTGCTTGATATTAATGACTCCAGTAGTCACGAATCCCCGGAGCCACAAACGTCCCAATCCGGAAAGAGGAGATTTAAGGCCTCAAATATGGCATTTGAAGAGATGGTGGAGCTGGTGGCAATCTTGCGAAGTAAGGATTATGATGGCAAGCATGGACCATACACCCATCCGAACTTGCGCAAGGCCAGAATCATGGCCAAAGTAGTTAAGACCCTGCACAATCGTTTTGGGGTACGACGGTCAAAAGACCAATTGAAGAAACGGTGGTCCGACCTTAAATTGAGGGACCTGGATCAGTACAGAAGGATCAAGAAAGTTCTTAAAAAAAGTAAGTACTTGTCGTGTGTTCCTATTTTATGATTATTGCATACTGATCCATATGCTTTACCTTTGTACAATGTTAAAAATTGCTGCTTTCATGTTGGTGGATACAGTAATCGTATCGTTAATAACAAACCCTCGTTCGTTGTTCGTGTCAAACCTCGTTTATGATACAGGGTTTAATCCTCATTTTTTTGCAGTGTAATTTTTAGGAACCAAAAAAAGATTAGGACATTGTGGTTTAGATGTGTTTAAAACTACAATGACTAGAAAAGAACATTCAGTGGAATTGAAGGAGAGGACACTTGGCAGCTGGTTAAAAACACATCTGCACTCATGAGCAAAAGTGTGGGACACCAGAGAACATTTTTAGGGTAAACCACACGGGGTTCCTTGGTATACTTGGGGGGGGGGGGGGGGGTTGGGCATGTGTGAAACTTGGCACAAAAAGCGAATTATTGTAGTTTTTGGCAAAGTGAATTGATTTATCATGTCTTCACATTTTGCATCTCTTCATAAACCGACAATTGTACAACACTTCTAATCAAGGTTTCATCTTCCTAGTTCTGGCATTAAATATCTGTGTGCTTGCTATTCTAGAATCCTTCTCCAAGGTGTCGGGTCTTCAAGTGAACTACAGTAAGTCCCAGGCTCTCAACGTCTCTCTAACTCCCCCCACTGTCGAACTGTTAAAGCAGAACTTCAATTTCCAATGGAGCGAATCCTCCATCAGATACCTAGGTATAAACCTCACAGCTAAGGTGGAGACTTTATACAGTCATAATTACCCCCGGATGTATAGTACTTTAGAAGCAGATTTACAAAAGTGGTCCCATCTGCCCATATCATGGCTAGGTAGGATACACGCTATCAAAATGACTCTATTACCCAGATTACTTTATTTGTTTAGATCTCTTCCAATCCCCATTCGTAGGGTTCACCTCTCAAACTTACAAAACAAAATCCTAAAATTCATTTGGGGTAAGAAAGGCTATAGACTAACCCGCAATACCCTCTTCGCGCACAGGAAGAAGGGTGGTTTAGGCCTTCCACTTCTATTCCGCTATTACCAAGCAGCTAGGCTAACACAGTTATCCGTAATTTACTCAAAATACGAGAAGCCAGACTGGATCCATATTGAGAATCAGGCTGTCCCCACTTTTACCCTCGACTTTTTACTATGGACCTCTCAGAAAAATAGACCCGCTATCTTGTCCCCTACTCTCTCCCACTCATTTAAACTATGGGATTCCCTGCGCTACTCTACCTCCTTGGTCTCAGCAATTAAACCTTTAACTCATATTTTCAATAACCCTCGCTTCCCTCCAGGTTACAATGTACTTGCCTTCAAATGGTGGGTTGATAAGGGTCTCTACAGGATAGGACACTTTTTCACAGCCACAGGACCTATTACCTTGCAATTTTGTATCAAGAAATTAAGCCTGCCTAAGACCGAAATTTTTCGGTTCCATCAAATTCAACATTTTCTACACTCCCTTTGCAAAGGAGAATCAAACCCCCCGCTCTTTACAGAATACGAACTTTGGTGTGGTCAAGCCATGGACCAGAAGGGGGGATTTCCTTAGTCTACACGTCTCTCACCACCCCCAAAACAAAGGCGCCCTATATGGTCGCCTGGGAAACTGATTTTTCATTCCAATGGTCCTTGGATAAATGGCACTCAATAGGAGCTAGATCCTTTCGGGGTCTGCTCAATACAAACCTTATGGAAGCAGGGACAAAAGTACTAACCAGATGGTACTATACGCCAGCCAGAGTTGCTCACATGTTCCCAACAGCCAGTCCACTCTGCTTCCGGGGCTGCATGCTTACGGGGACGATGTCACACATTTGGTGGGAATGCCCAAGAATCCGCCCCTTTTGGAAGAAAGTATTTAACCTGATTGAAAGATTGATTGGTGCCAAAGTCCCCAGAGTTCCCACGGTGGCTCTCCTTAACGATCCAATTCCCCACCTCTCTAAACCCGCCTGCAGGTTGACCCAATTTGTGCTGCTGGGAGCCAAAATCTCCATAGCCAAGAATTGGAAGAAAACAGGGGTCTCTCTCACACTAGTCAAGAATAAGATCTCCTGGATCATGTCTCAGGAGAGGATTGCTAGTATGTTGGAGGACACATCTGATAGGTTTGTAGCCACCTGGGAACCCTGGGCCCGAATAATGGGCCTGACCAACTTCCCATATGTATGAACTGCTCTTAATGATCTTGATGCAAGTAGTGACGCTCTCTCCACCCCTTCCCCCCTCTATCTCCCTCCTCTTTCTTTCTCTTTACCTTTCCCTTTTCTTTCCTCTTGTTCGCATACGTTCTCTTGGTTTCCATACTATGGACTTAAGCTAGTCCGGAAAGGTACAAAAGTTTGTATAAATGTTGCCTAGGCACTGTTTATTGATTGACATAAAGAATCTGATGCAATGTGCTCTGATTTACTACTCCCAACAGAGGACCCTCAGTTAGGCCTAGAGGCTGACCGTCTGGTAAAACAGGAGTTTTCTGATATTGGATTGACAACTCCCTTTCATTTCTCCCCTCTTAAGTTCATATTTTGTGGGCGCCTATTGCCCTCGACACAGCGTGCTCCCAATTGGGGTGTCGGGGGCACTGGGTGGTATCTGGTCCATATTGCCTAGGTTTCCCTCAATTGTCATGTCATTCCGTTCCAGACAAAAAGAACTCCTCTCTCTTTCATCTCATTTGTTGTTAATATTACTAATGCCTTACAATCCGCAATGTATATTCTCCGGCTTATGCTGTTAGACTGTACTTTCTTACTTGTTTTCCATGTTCTTCATGTATATGTGAGACGACAGGTTGTCGTGCTCTATTGTATGGATTATATTTTTCCTTTGAAAAAATAAAAAAATTTTGAAAGTAAATATCTGTGTGCTAAAGTATACCTTTTTGTTTGTTAATTTCTCATAGGGGAGAAAAGACTCACAAAGCAGGATCCCAGGGACCGCCACCCTTGCCAGCATGAATGTGAGGTTAGCCCCATCCCCCCGTGGATGTGCATGTGGAGGAAGGAGAGGTGGAGGAAGGAGAGGAGATGGGCACCCCACCAGGTGAGTGTCTGACACCACAGCTTCAGGTAATCGATGTATACCTGCATATTTCAAAACACATGTTTTTACATCTATTTTAGGTGATGTTCTGGTTGTGGAAAGGGACACATTTCCAAGCACCAGTGCCCCCCCCCCCCCCGAGGATGTGGAGGAAGGAGAGGTTGAGGAAGGAGAGGTGGAGGAAGTAGGGGAGATGGGCACCCCACCAGGTGAGTGTCTGACACCCAAGCTTGTTGAAATCCATGTATGACTGCATATTTTTTGAACCAATTTTTATCATCTATTGTAGGTGATGTTCTGCTTGTGGAAAGGGCCCCGTTTTCCAGTGACAGCGCACAAAGGCTGATTGGCCAGATAATGTGCTGGAATGGGGAAATAGATGCCATGCGAACAAGCCTGGATCTCCTGAAGAATCGGATTGACAATATGCAGCAGGAAATGAAGAACATGATCGATATTTTGGGGAGAATATAATCCGTTTCTCCATAATATCGATCATGTTCTTCATTTCCCTTGTTTTACTTAAAAGATTGTTACTTCCTAAATTCTAAATATTGTGGCTGATTGTTGTTACATTTTTCATATTTTTTTACGAAAAAGAAAACAAAAATTAAAAAACCAAAAAAAACAAAAAACTATTTTGAAAAATCTAAAAAAAAGGAAACTAAAAAATGTTTTTCAAAGAAAGGTAAATTAACCCCAAAAAAATAAAAATCCTATAAATATTCAATGGCACATGTGAATGTGGCCAAATTAAAATTTTGAAGAATCAACAATGTGTGGCGTATTCTTTCAATGCTCAATACCAGTTTGTGAAAAGTGATTTTGTGTATCCAGTGACAATGGGCCTTATTTAATTAATGAAAATACACTTGGCACTACAAGTGCGCTAGGATAACATAGGAGACAGCACAAACCAAAAGCAAGCAAGAAAACAAAATTCCGATTTGATGTTCTTTTATTATTTTAATTGTTAAAAATTAAAGATTGTGTGGCATTGCAATGGCCCCCCTACCGTTAAAATAAGTGACATATTTTTGACGAACCTCACGGGCACTTTGGGGGGCCAAGCCAGTACGGCCAGTATCCAGGCCTGTCAGAGTTTCAGGAACAAGTCCAGCCTCAGGCACTATTGAAGATAAATAATTGGTTGAGTTTTTATTTAAATAGTTGTGCAAAATGCAGCACGTAAGTACAACATAGTTAAGTTTGTATTCCGCAAGGTTGATTGGAGTCAGAAAAACACTTCCAAACGCATTTTCAACAACTCTTCTCGCTCTGGCCAGCCGGTAGTTGAAAACCCTCCTCTCCGGGGTGAGGGTTCTTTGGGGGAATGGCCTCATGACGTGGTCGTCCAGACTGAAAGCTTCATCAGCTATGAAGACAAAGGGGAGTTCTTCAACATTATCGGAATCAGGTGGCAATCCCAGTCCACCTGTCTGTAGACGGCGGTAGAACTCCGACTGGGCGAAGACTCCTCCATCAGACATACGGCCATTCTTCCCCACGTCCACATACAGAAATTCATACTGTGCCGACACCACCGCCATTAACACAATACTGTGAAACCCCTTGTAGTTATAATAGTATGACCCCGAATGGGGTGGTGGCACAATGTGGACGTGCTTCCCATCTATCGCACCACCGCAGTTCGGAAAGTCCCAACGGGTGGCAAAATGGGATGCCACAGTCTGCCATTCCTGTGGCGATGAAGGAAACTGGGGAGGCAAAGCATAAAAACAAAAATAAGTACTTTTGCACATTAAACATTGTACATTACAACACAAACTTTCTTTCCCGCTTCTGCCTAGTCACAGGACACCGATCGTCTGCTCCCTGTCATCGGGAGCAGTGATCAGGGTCAGGTCACTGCTAGCCCATCCCCCAGACAGTTAATAAACACTCACCCAGAACACACTTAAAACCATTCCTCGGCCCCCTTGTGCTTAATAACACCTCCACTGCATGTGACATTTTTACAGTAATCAATATAATTTTACAGCATTGATCACTGTATTAATGACAATGGTCACAAAAATGTATGGAAATTGGCCAATGTGTCCGCCATAATGTGGCAGTCACAATAAAAAAAATAAAAACGGTTAGCACCGCCATTACTATTTACAAAAATGGCAAGATTTTAAAAATGCCAGCAAAATAGACCATATTTAGGATACGATAGAACTTTTGCACAAAACAATCAATAAACGCTTATTGCGATTCATTTGAACAAATTTGTTTAAGAATACGTATCAGCATAAAATGATGTCCAAAAAAATCAGGGTGATATATTTTTGGGGCTATATTTCTTATAGCGAAAAGTGAAAAATAATGCATATTTGTAAAAATGCGGTTTGGTTTTGTTGGTGGTTAATCGCAAAAAAAAAAAAGCAGAGCTGATCAAAGACAACCAAATCAAACCTCTATTTGTGCTAATAAAATGAAGATAATTTACTAGGAGGAGCCATGTTACAAGGACGCACAATTGTCAATTCAAACAACGCACTACCAAATCACAAAAAAAAGTGCTGAAGGTCAGGAAGGGGGAAAATCATTCCAGGGTTGAAGTGGGTTAAAAATACAATATATAATTCAACATTAATTTAAGGACACACAGACTAGTTGGAATTATATTAAGTGGGGGGGTCCAGTTAAAGGACACACAGACCATTTGGGATACTATTAAGGGGGGGGGGGGTATTCAGTTAAGGGGACACAGACCATTTGGAATAATATTAAATGTTTGGTTTTAGGATAAAGCAATAGAATGGAGCTGACAAAAGACATTTTAAGTGACTAGACTAGGTGGATATGGGCCTACCATAGCATGTTGGTGAGGTTTAATGAAGGCAAATATGCATGAAAGACAAAAAAGGAACATTAAAAGATTACAGCATGCATGAGGACAAAGGGGACATTCACAGCATATTGCAATCATGGTAATTAGAGATTGAGGAAAGAAATACAAGACATTAGCAAACATTAAAGACAATAAAATGTGATGTTAAATGATAAATCATACCTTAATATAGTCCTCCTGCAGGACCTGTATGATGGCAGAACAGGTCTCTGGAATAATGATCCCAGAGCCTGGGGGGAGATGCCTGTGGAGAACTTGAGGTCCTGAAGGCTTCTCCCTGTCGCCAAGTAGCGCAACGTGGCGATGAGCCTCTGCTCCGGAGTGATGGCTTGCCGCATGCAGGTATCCTGCCTGCTGATATAAGGGGTCAGCAAAGTCAGCAGACGGTGAAAAACGGGGTCCGTCATCCGGAGATAATTCCTGAAATCATCAGGATTATTCTCCCGGATCTCACGAAGCAAAGGCATGTGCGAGAACTGGTCACGCTGGAGCAACCAATTCTTCGTCCATGAACTCCTCAACACCCCGTTCACGGACTGTTCTTGGGTTGAAGAATGAACTACAACACCAAGCACAAGCAAAGCACGAACTCGTCGTCGAGTACGTACACGCAACATGGCTTCAAAACGGTTGGCTTGTCAGAACGAACTTAACAGAAGTCACTGAAGAACAGCAAGGCCTGTGAAGAGCGACCTGAAAGTCAGCGAGCGCAGTAGATTGCACTGCAAAATACAGAGACGAACTGACTACACGCACTAAAAAACAGATACAAACCTCACAAGCACAAACTGAAAAGCAGTGAAAAACGTTCTGAAAAATACGAGTCTGAAAAGCGCGAATCGTCTCTCACCAAACTTCTACTAACTCGAGGTAAACACGAAATTAGCAGAAGGAGCCCAAAGGGTGGCACACTTGGTATTGAACCTCCGTTTTATAGTCTCGTCAGACCTGGTGTACGTCACCGCGTACCAGACGGGCGGACTTTAGTGGGATGGTGTGTAGGCAAGTCCGTTTCCACGGAACTCTGTCAGAACTCCGGCGGAACTCCGGCGGAACTCCGGCGGAAACTCCTTCGGAGTTAAGTCCGCTCGTGTGTACGGGGCTTTATAGTTAATCATTACTTGGAGGGATTATAGAGGTTTTTGAAGGAGCCAGGTATAAAACCAGCCTTGATTTAAAGCTATACTAAGCATTGCATGATGATATTGGGATTCTTTATGAAACATTAGTACCATTGTACTGAATCTGTGAAATGTAGTGTAGTAGCAGAAGGCGAGTGAAAGGTATAAAATTCTCAAACAAAATATCTCATTGTTGTCCTTGTGTTACACTGTGCATATCTGTATGTAGCAGATGACATTTGGGACCAAATGTCATACGCATGTAAATTTAGTTTTTGCCTCAGAACAATAAGGGTTCTGAGGGTTAATAATGTAGGTAGGCCTTAACACCAGTCTGGCCAGGCTGTGTCTGAAAGTTCTGCCTGGTCATGTGAACGGAGAGGTGCACATGATAGGCCAGAACCAGGTCTGGTTGGATGTTTAGGTATCAGCCTTCTCGGAGCCAATCAGTGGGAGTGCCGGAGCCCACTGAGGAGTCTGGGAAGGGGTACTAAAGGGGGTGTGGGTCACGTGTTCTGGGTTCTGAAGTGTTCGTGAGACCCGTGTGCTCTGTTCTGGTTCCAGGACTGGTGTAGCCCCGTGAGGGGTCCCGGTCACGAGGTGTTCAACATCCTGCAACATGTTCCTGTCAGTGGCCCCTGATAGACCTGTTGGTCTGGGGTAGGGATCCATCTGTTCTCGAGTCTTTGAGCCGGCTGGTCCGAGGCGCAGTAACTGAGGGAGGATTCAAAGTATCCAGGTGTGTTCTCGGCTTGGAGGGACAGCGCAGCTTGTGGAAGTGACTGGGGGAGGACCCTTCTCTTCGGAGGAGGGCCGGCAAGTGGCATCCTAAAAAGTGCCTGGTTACTGAGTTGGGAAGGACATTGAGGAATTCACATTTTCCAGTACCATTGAGGAGACAGAGAACATTCCAGGTACTGAGGAAAAAGGTTCCTGTTAGCCCTTAGTTGATTGTTCGAGTTTTGAGTGAATGTGCTGACAGCCATGATCTCTGGCTAGCGATCTGTTCAGCCTTAAAGTACCCAGCTGCCAGTGGCTACTCTCTGGGTGGAAATAGAGACTTTGCTAGACCTGAAGTTCAAGGTGCCTGATTTCTTCATTCGTGCCCTCTGTTCCCTAAGAGACTGTGTTATGTGAAAGTTCTTGCTGCAAAATAAACCTTTTAAAGAGGACTTCAACTGTGTCAGTGTTTGAGTTGTTGGGTGTCAACCCTGGGAACCCCTAGATGTGGAGGAGCAGGCCAAGAGAAGGTAACTGGTAAGCCCATTAAGTCAAGGTCACCCTACAACGGGTTATGGCAGCTACATGTGGGGGCATGTAGTCCGGGATTTACCGTTACCTCGCAGGGCCTTGGAACAGAGGGTGAAGAATGTGTTTTTGAACTGCGCCACAAGATCAGCGCCATTTTGGAGAGACTTTCACTGAGGTGCGTAAGCATGGGAGTAGCCTGTATTAGAAGCCCGCGAAAATACACAGGAGCCAGCTGATCTTTTCCCCGCACGAGGCACCGCGTGAGTGTGTCTTGCGAAAGAAAGGAGTGAGTTTACTTTCTTGGAGTTGGAGAGAAGAAAAAATCACCGGAATGTACTGTGTACCGGAAGTGCAACTTGTTCCAGGACCCAGGATGTCTTTGGGAAGGGGTCTTGTAGGAACGCTGCCACTCGGGTCTGTGTTTACGGACATGGGCATTCGCTTGCTGGCGCATACTCTACACTCCTGGAGACGTCGATGGCCTGGGTATGCTGTGCGGAAAGTGCGACGGTCTGGTCGCCAACCCTCGCCCATTCTCTAAATGTGGCAAGTGTGGAGTATATGTTTGCAAGGTGGAACAGCCGATTGTGTCACCAAGGGCCTACTGCATGGACTGGGCCATGGGTATGATAACTGATGAACCGTCAGTTTTCGCTCCGTTGGTGAGGCCTTCCATAAAGGTGACACCGATTGTTGTTGATGTTCCGGAGAGGGATGCTACTACTTCCACTGCGGGGGAAACCACTCTGGAACAGATGGACATTACTTCTACTATTCTTTCGGTAATCACCATGCCTCTGCTGGAAAGAGTAAAGCGCACAAATTCTTCAAGGAAGCCGCGCAAAGTTCCGCCGCCGAGTCCAGCTGGATCCGATCAGTGGAAGAAGGTTGTTGCGGATAAAAGTCTGACCGTGAGTACATTTTTGTCTAATTATTTGCCGGCAGAGGAATACAGAGATTCAGAGCTAGAGACACTGTCGGATCTAGAGGATGAGGACATTCTTGGGGTACCGTCGGAGGAGTCCGAGGCGCAGTAACTGAGGGAGGATTCAAAGTGTCTGGGTATGCTCTTGGCTTGGAGGAACACCGCAGCTCATGGAAGTGACCAGGGGAGGACTCTTCGGAGGAGGGCCGGCAAGTGGCATCCTGAGAAGTGCCTGGTTACTGAGTTGGGAAGGACACTGACAAATTCACGTTTTTGCTGTACCATTGAGGAGACAGAGAACATTCCAGGTACTGAGGAAAAAGGTTCCTGTTAGCCCTTAGTTGATTGTTCGAGTTTTGAGTCAACGTGCTGACAGCCATGATCTCTGGCTAGAGATCTGTTCAGCCTCAAAGTACCCAGATGTGAGTGGCTACTCTCTGGGTGGAAATAAAGACTTTGCTAGACCTGCAGTTCAAGGTGCCTGAGTTCTTCACCTCTGTTCCCTAAGAGACTGTGAGAAATACTTCCTTTCTGGGACCTTCCATTGTGGTGTTCCAATGGCCACAAATGTTCGAAAGGCCTCCGAGTCCACCAGTTTTATGGCAGTAGGTGGCGGGCTAACAGTTCTGAGAAGCTAGTGGTCAACCGTTGGGCAAGAGGGTTATCTGGCGTCATCATTTTTTTACGCTCAAACATTTGGCCCACAGAAGCCTGCCTTTTTCCAGAAAAACGTGAGGATGGCATGATGGAAGGTGGAGTGAAGGACAATTCTGAGGAGAGAGGAGAAGTAGAAGAGGGTGGACGGTGAGAGCCTGGAGTGTGGCTTTGTGGGTTCCGTTGCTCCCACTTGGCTCGGTGATGGCAGCTCATGTCCCTAGGTGAGTGTTGGGCTTACCGCGACTTATGCATTGACTGCAAAGGCTGCAGATGGCTACACTATTGTCAGCAGCGGACACGTTAAAAAAAGCCCACACTGCGGAGCCATGTGCCGGCATCCTGGGATCGTCAGATGTGACCGTACATGGTTGATGCCTCGCTCCTGATACATTAGCAGTCTGGTTTGTCCCTCCTGTGCAATGTAAGTTTTGCCTGCTTCTCCTCCCTATCTGCTGGTCCATATCTCCCTCTGAACTCCCCTCCTCTTCCTCTCTTGTGGGCACCCACGTGAAATCACTAGACATGTCATCATTGATGTCACCTTCCCCGCCGCTATAATTAGAGATCTCGGAGTAGGCAGCAACACCGGGGACCAACCTCCTTGGACTGATCTGGGTACTGTCGTCAGACTGCTGAGTGGCGGTTGTTGCTACCTCCTCTTCCTGATCCAAAGGCAGGAATGGCTGCGCATCGGCAATGTCTTGTAATGGATTGGAAAATAATTCCTGTGACTCAAGCGGAGGGTATGTAGTGATGGTGTTGGTGGTAATGTCTTTGGGGGTGCACACAGCAGAGAGTGAAGAGGGTGCAGATCGAGAGGATGAAGAGGGTGTAGAAGAGTAAGGCTGAATGAGCCACTCAACCAAGTCTGGTGCATCCTTTGACGCAATCAAATGCACCTTCTGCAATTTGCCACTTTGGCTCAAGCCTGTTGCTCCTGCCCTACCCCTACCACCCCTGCGGAAGGGCCTGCCTCTTCCTCTGCCTGTCATTTTTTAAATGACCCTGTGACATAAGTCTCTAGAGAAGTGCAGTATATGTGGAAGAAGGTATATAACACCCCACTTTAATCTGTCTTTTGGGGGGCCACTGGTCTATCACACCAGTTATAATACTTTTTTCTAATTGGGTTTGTCACTCTTTGTAGTATCGCTGCAGAACCGCTCAGCAGTCACAATGCTGCACAGTGGAAATGCACTATACTATGCTTTCTACATTTGAAAGTATTTTATACGTGTATTACACCTCTATATACTGCACACCAAATAGTACACCTATACCAGTCCTTAACCACTTCCCGACCAGCGCACGACGATGTACGTCGACAGAATGGCACGGGCAGGCATATTGGCGTACAGGTACGTCCAATATTCGATGCCGCCCTGCCATCGGGAGCGAGCCGCCGGCGGCGCACTCCCGCGCTGGTCGGGACCCCCGTGAGTCCGGTCGCGGGACCCGCGGACTCGATCGCCGCGGGCATCCCCGCGATCGTCTCACGGAGCGGCCGAATGGAGGAAATGCTGTGTAAACAACATTTTTCCATTCTGCCTAGCAACTAGTGACGCTGATCTCTGCTCCATGTGATTGGAGCAGAGATCAGTGTACACTAAATGAAAGCCCAACCCCCCCACAGTTAGTAACACACCCCTAGGAACACTTAACCCCTACACTGCCACCCACTGGTTAACCCTTTCACTGCCAGTGTCATTTACACAGGAATCACTGCATTTATATAGCAGTGATTACTGTATAAATGACAATGGTCCCAAAAATGTGTCAAAAATGTCCGATGGGTCCCCGACAATGTCGCAGTCACAATAAAAATCGCAGATCGCCGCCATTACTAGTAAAAAAAATAATAATAAAAAATTATTAATAAAAATGCTATAAAACTATCCCTATTTTGTAAACGCTATAACTTTTGCGCAAACCAATCAATAATCGCTTATTGCGATTTTTTTTACCAAAAATATGTAGAAGAATACGTATCGGCCTAAACTGAGGGAAAAAAATGTTTTTTTATATATTTTTGGGGGATATTTATTATAACAAAAAGTAAAAAATAATGCGTTTTTTTCAAAATTGTCGCTCTATTTTTGTTTATAACACAAAAAATAAAAACCGCAGGGGTGATCAAATACCACCAAAAGAAAGCTCTATTTGTGGGAAAAAAAGGACGTCAATTTTGTTTGGGAGCCACGTCGCACGACCGCGCAATTGTCAATTAAAGCGACGCAGTGCCGAATCGCAAAAAGTGGTCTGGTCTTTGACCAGCAAATTGGTCCGGTCTGAAAGTGGTTAAAGGACCTTTGTGGACCTAATAGTAGCTAGCTAGTAGCTAGTGAATTGCAGACTGTCCCTGCTCCAAAAACCAAACTGTCCCTACACTGAGAAATGACAGCTGCAGAATCAGTCAGCAGCACTGCATGCAGTGCACTATAATATGCTTTCTATATTTGAAAGAATGTATATTATAAGTGTATTACAACCTTATATACTTTACACCTATACCAGTCCTTAAAAGGACTTTTGTGGACTTAATAGTAATAGCTAGTGATTAGACTGACTGTCCCTGCTCCACACAGCGTCCTTTCCCTACACTGACAAAAGACAGAATGTAAAATGGCCACCTGATCAGGTCTATTTAAAAGGTAGGGGGTATGTCCATGTGCTGAAATGTCTCAATTGGCTGTCCGGTACCCCATGATGTGTCATGGGTCAAAGTTCTTCACAATGTAAACAAATATGTCCACCGCGAACAGCGCCAGAAGTCCACCGGTTTGGCAAATAGCGAACGAGCAAAGTTCGCCGCGAACCGACCGCCGGGTGAACCGCAAGGCCATCTCTATATGTGAGCTTGTTGTCGGAAATTCCGACCATGTGTAGGCTCCATCGGACATTTGTTGTTGGAATTTCCGACAACAAAAATTTGAGAGCTGGATCTCAAATGTTCCGACAACAAAATCCATTGTCGGACATTCCAAGCATGTGTAGACAATTCCAACGCACAAAATTCCACGCATGCTCTGAATAAAGTACAAGCCGGAAGCGCTCGGTCTGGTAAAACTAGCGCTCATAATGGAGATAGCACATTCGTCACGCTACAAATTTATAAATCTTTTAATGCAGCACATTTTCTTCTTCTTTATAATGCTAGAATAATGGAGTTGTTTTGCTGCTGATATTTACAATTCTGACAAACTGATTTCTTTATTTAAAGAAATTGTGACCTGAACCAACCAAGATATAGCAACGGCATGCCTCCATCCCTAATTATGTAGAAAAGAGGATAGAAATTGGAATGGGACTTTAAGTGAGGCATGTCAATAGGTATTTAGCTGTTTCTGTTGCCTATATAATAAGGTCATATTATAATATTGAATAAATAATCCAAAATATCAAAACTATATCAATAAATTAATAATGTGTAGAATAATAGCGTAATCACACGATTTACATAATAAAATTCATATAAAATATTTAATATAATTGATCACTGGACATGATGGTACAATAGATAAAAATAATAAATCTAACAAATCTAAAAATAATAAATCTAATAAATCATACAATAGGCCTTAATCTCTTCATACAATTATCAATTATTTGTTGGATTTTATTATGTATTTTTTTGTATTGTACTAATGATGCCTATTGTATGATTTATTAGATTTATTATTTTTATCAGAGAAAAAAAGGAAGAGGAAATCCGCGCTACAGTGTATACTTAACGAAAATGTGTGATGCAGCAATTCTAATATATACCCAAAGTGTAATATACATATAGAGACAAAGAAAAAGAAGAGAACTGCGCAATCCCCAATATTTCTATTAGGATTTAAGCCGATCTACCTTAAACAAGTGTATCTCGTGATCTATAACTCTAACACGCCAAGCTTATGACTGAATAAACCATAAGACGTTACTTATAATTGTATACAGTGAACATATATGTTCCCTCATAGGCTATGAACCAAAAAGGAAAAAACATGTGCAATTCTAAGTCAATAATTCAAAGAAAAAAAGCATGTAAAGTAAACTCAAACAGTTCTAAAACTATATGTGATAACATAAAGTCCATAAACAGTCCAACTGGAGAGACACCCTGTGTGGAAGGGATCTATTCAATCGTAAAGCTTTTCAATCAACGTGAAGAAAAACTAGGTGCACCTCCACCAGACAAGTAATAATAGCCCCTTACCAGATGTCCCGGTAGGGAGCGCTTAATCACAAAATGGGTCTGCAGATGGATCAAACTTGAGCCCTCCAAATGGAACACTTTAACGTAAGGCAGGTTAGGAGATACACCAGTCATAAACCGTCCAGCATGGGAAGACGCTGTTTAAAGCGGGACTCAGATGTATGGCATTGTAGAATCAAGGGAGGTTCACCATAGGGAGGAAATGAGAGAGAAATATCTTATATCTCATAATATATTGAGTTCCATAAAATACAGTTGTGTATGTCCCTTTCACTTTTTGTTGTGGGTGAACTTTGTAGCTGATCCAATACCGCTATTTTATCATTACGAAGTGTTTAACCACATAATGAGTTAGATATGTATTATAAAGTGCCTTGCATGTTTTATCCATTTTGAATATTAATTGTCAGTTAATAATTTTTAATTTTGTGGTTGGACCAGTCCCCTCCTCCCCTGTCTTAATTTAGTTTCATTTGAGGTATATACATCTTCCTCCTATATATATCTTCCTCCTTTGGGATAAGGAGGAAGATTTATTTGCTATGGAGGTCCGGAGCTATGACTACGCTTTATTGAAAGTGAGACGTGGCACCAGATGAAGCGCACACACTTCCCTGTAAGGGGTGATGTGCGCCGTTCATCCGCCCACTACGTACGGTGCGTTGTCATCCGCTTGCTACGCCCATTATATTGAAAGCGAGACATGGTATCAGATGGAGCGCACACACTTCCTTGTAGTGGGTGATGTGCGCCGTCCATCCGCTCGCTACGCACGTCGTGTTGCCATCCGCTCGTGATCCACAACGTGACGTCATCCGCTCGTTACATACGGCGTGTTGTCACGCCGTCGTAAGGAGCGCTTTTTTCAGACGTAAACAGAGAGGGGGGCGGGTGATTGCATGGATCACTTCCGCCGCCCTGGCCCCCTGATCTTGCACGTTATTGGACACGGGAGCATCACTTCCGCCGTCTTGGCCCTTTGACCTCGCATTCTATTGGATATGGGAGTGAGGCTTGGTCCTTTGATCCCGGAAGTGAAAGAGGCTCTCAGACAGCGGAGGAGGTGGCTTGTTCCAACGTTCACTATTTAATGGAGGCAATATGGCGTGTCACCCATACCCCAGACGACGTGAATTTTTCACGAAACGCGTTGGGTGGCGTGACACGCTTACTTGCCTCATGTGAACCGGTACCAGAAGGGATATCGATTGGTGTTCGCGATCGGCCGACGCTTGCCCAGTTTTATGATATGCCCGATGTTCTTTCATGTTTGTAAGTGCATCTCTTGTTTTTTATATTCGTTTTAATAAATGGTTTTACACTATTTGGAGCCCTTTTTTTTCCTCCCTATGGTGAACCTCCCTTGATTCTACAATGCCATACATCTGAGTCCCGCTTTAAACAGCGTCTTCCCATGCTGGACGGTTTATGACTGGTGTATCTCCTAACCTGCCTTACGTTAAAGTGTTCCATTTGGAGGGCTCAAGTTTGATCCATCTGCAGACCCATTTTGTGATTAAGCGCTCCCTACCGGGACATCTGGTAAGGGGCTATTATTACTTGTCTGGTGGAGGTGCACCTAGTTTTTCTTCACGTTGATTGAAAAGCTTTACGATTGAATAGATCCCTTCCACACAGGGTGTCTGTCCAGTTGGACTGTTTATGGACTTTATGTTATCACATATAGTTTTAGAACTGTTTGAGTTTACTTTACATGCTTTTTTTCTTTGAATTATTGACTTAGAATTGCACGTTTTTTCCTTTTTGGTTCATAGCCTATGAGGGAACATATATGTTCACTGTATACAATTATAAGTAACGTCTTATGGTTTATTCAGTCATAAGCTTGGCGTGTTAGAGTTATAGATCACGAGATACACTTGTTTAAGGTAGATCGGCTTAAATCCTAATAGAAATATTGGGGATTGCGCAGTTCTCTTCTTTTTCTTTGTCTCTATATGTATATTACACTTTGGGTATATATTAGAATTGCTGCATCACACATTTTCGTTAAGTATACACTGTAGCGCGGATTTCCTCTTCCTTTTTTTCTCTGTCCTTTTCCAAATAATAATCTTGCGGCTTCAGTAGATAGGTTCAGTCCTACACTATGGATATCTTTGAATTTAGAAATAAGAGGGTGATAGACACGGCTGGGGTATTTGATTCTACACCCATATCTGCTGGTTCAGATATTAAAGGTGTATTCACCAGACTAAAAAATCTCACTACCTCTGAATTACATGCCCAGTGGGACATTGCTTTCTTTGAGACATATCTCAGAGAGGGCATGGTCCCCAGGAGTCTCAGGTGGGAGCTGAGCCCACACAGGGATGAGTCCGACATGGAAGGGTGGCAAAAGTTTTTTAATGATTCTGGGCTTTGTCTTTTACGTTTTCTAGCTCAAAAAAAGAGCAAGAAATTAGCCCGCCTTGATGAAGAAATCAAACTAATCAAGGAATCACTAGTCCCTCTGAGCACCACTGAAGAGTATAAGGAGTGTTCTAAGAACCTCCTCAAAACTCTTGAGAAAGAGGAGAAAGAGCAAAAGCTCAAGAAGAAAAAGAAATTAATCAGGGATAAGGAGGACTACCAATCTGGGGTCATCTTTCTATGGCAGAAGAAATTAGCCATGGAAAGAGAACAGATGGATACTCTTCCTCCCAATGCTCCTAATAATACTCAGAGGGGTCCTCCTGAGGCAGTCCCAAGGGACAACATAGTACATTATCCCACAGAATGGGTACAGGGTGTTAGAGTCACACCGAGTAATCAGGCCCATCTGGGCACAGGTCCATGGCAGACACGAGGTAATACCTCTCTGTCTCTGGCATCTCCAAGACCCCAGTGGGCTTCTCCGGGGAGGGGACCCGTAAATGGGAGATACAATAACAAAAACAAGAAAAAGAACAATAAGGGCCCTTATCAGGGTGGTCATCAGAGACCTACCCCAACTCAAGGACCTGGCAGTTATCCAGTATGGGACTCCATCCAAGGGTTTGACCAAGAGAGGTCGGTTTACTCCAATAGGAGAAATCAACCTTGGGAGGCTCCGACTCAAAACCGTTTCTTCCCGCTGGCAGACTTTGAAGCCCCATACATGGGGAGCCAGAGAGAGGATAATCTCCAGCAAGCACCATACCCGATCAGATCACGGGGGGTAGATCAAAGTGCTGTGTTTAGGCCCTCCCAACCCAGTCATGACTCCATCAATAACCACGGGTGGGATTTTCCCAGGGACCACAGAGGCCTGAAAAGGCCTATAGAACCAAGAGGGGAGTCAGAGGGGGGAGGCGGATACAAGCAGCTAAAACGAAAAAGGCACTAGGGGAGGGTATTTTTAACCTCAGCACCCAGGCACTTTCTGACTCCGAAAAACGGCTTTTGGATAAGGGTCTGAAATTTGCTCCACCAAGATGTCTGAGCAAATTTCAGACCTACATGGACATACACAAATTTGTACGCAGATTAAATATCAAGCGGTATATGTTGGGTAACCCCATTCAGGAGAATAATAGGTTGAGTCCGGTCTTTCGGCATTCCGGCCTTGCCAATGCATCCCTTTTCAATCCCCCAGGGACACTGGCTCCTAGTATCAAAGTCTTTAGGGATCTAGTACTTAAGGATTTGGATGGGATGAAAATAAAAAAATGTAAACTTCGGGGTGACCTGCAGAAGGGTTTGGATTCCCTCTGCAACAATAAGTCCCTTGTCATCAGACCTGCAGATAAAGGGGGTGGCATTGCTATCCTGGACAGATGCGACTATCTTAAAGAGTTGCATCGTATTACTGATGACAGGGAGACTTATTCCCTGCTTAGCAGGGATCCAGTGACGAAATACAAAAAGGAATTAACAGGGATTGTAGATGAGGGTTTCCGTAGAGGGATCCTTACGGACAAGGAAAAATCTTTCCTTATACCTATGGCCCCTAGAACCCCAGTTATCTATTATCTCCCGAAGCTACATAAGAGTACTACCTGCCCCCCTGGTCGACCTATTGTCAGTGGCATAGATTCAGTGACGTCCAGGGTGGGCAGGTATATAGACTTTTTTCTTCAGCCGCTTGTGAAGAAAATCCCATCATACGTGAGGGATACCAAGCAAATCCTTAATATGTTAAACACCTACAAACCAACCCCAGGCTTATGGCTCGTGACAGCCGACGTCACATCTCTCTACACCATTATTCCCCACGAACTGGGATTTGAAGCCGCCAGGGTTTATTTGGAGCGAGACTCTGGTCTAACACAGATCCAGATTGATTTCATTTTGGCCCTTTTAGATTTTGCAGCCAAGCACAATTATTTCTGGTTCGATAACCAGTTTTATCGTCAAGACAAAGGGGTTGCCATGGGGGCCAAATATGCCCCCAGTTTGGCTAACTTATTTATGGCCAAATGGGAGGAGGATGTCATCGATTCTCCCAGACGACCGGAGATAGTGCTGTGGGCACGATATATTGATGACGTCCTCCTCCTTTGGGATGGTGACGAACATGAACTCCATGCCTTTATGGAAGGGCTAAATAACAACACGAGAGGCATCAAATTTAGCTATGAAGCCAGCCAGGAAGGTGTGAACTTTCTAGATTTAAACATCAAGGTTAACAGTGAGAGTTTTGTTACCTCCACCTTCTTTAAGTCTACAGATAGGAATTCCTACATTCCCATGGGCAGCTGTCACTTGGACTCCTGGTTAAGGTCGGTCCCTTTGGGACAGTACCTACGCATTAGGAGAAACTGTTCTGATACCAACAAGTTTGATGAGCAAGCTAAGTTACTATCTCAGCGGTTTGCGGAGAAAGGCTACGCAGCAGACTTGTTGACCGAGGCTTATACAAAAGCACGGGAGAGAGACAGATCTGCCTTGCTGGCAGACAGGGAGCGTGAGGTCGATGCGAATCAGTCCTTATTACCCTTTGTCACTACCTTCTCGATGCAACACCAGAAGGTTAAACAGCTTATCCGTAGACACTGGCATATTTTGACCAGTGACCAAACTCTTGGAACTATCCTACCGGAAGTCCCCAGAGTGATTTTTAAAGGAGTCTCTTCACTAGGTAATATTATTGCCCCTAGCGTACAGAACCCCCCTGCTAAAGACAGATGCTTTTTTCAGAACCTCAAAGGGTTCTACAGATGTAGGAATTGTCAGGTGTGTTCCTATAATAAGAACAAAAATTCTAAAATCCTTGAGTTCGTCTCCACCAGTACCCAGAGAAGGTACACAGTGGAGCCGTTCATTACATGCTCGTCAGAAGCAGTGGTTTATCTCATCCAATGTCCTTGTGGGCTTCAGTACGTGGGGAGAACTAAGAGAGCCCTCAAAGTCAGATTGAATGAGCATATCGCCAACATTAAACGGGGTTTTGACAAACATCCCCTTTCTAGACACTATGACGAGAAACATGGAAGGGATCCGTCTAACACCTTGTACATGGGGATTGATAAGTACAAACCCCACTGGAGGGGGGGAGCTCTGGTCAGAGAGATCTCACGGTTGGAGATGTCTTGGATCCATAGACTAAAAACTTACACCCCTTACGGTATGAACACAGATACAGACGTTAATGCATTTATTAATAATGCTTAGCGTGTTGTTTCTGTCAGTGTTCTAGGTATAGACGCTAAACAGATATGACTTTTCCATCAGACATCGTGGGATCTGGATATCTGTGGATTTTCCTACCTTAATTTAGCGTCTGATGGTTTTTCTTGCAAGCTCCCATTTTTTCTATTTTAAGAGAGAAATATCTTATATCTCATAATATATTGAGTTCCATAAAATACAGTTGTGTATGTCCCTTTCACTTTTTGTTGTGGGTGAACTTTGTAGCTGATCCAATACCGCTATTTTATCATTACGAAGTGTTTAACCACATAATGAGTTAGATATGTATTATAAAGTGCCTTGCATGTTTTATCCATTTTGAATATTAATTGTCAGTTAATAATTTTTAATTTTGTGGTTGGACCAGTCCCCTCCTCCCCTGTCTTAATTTAGTTTCATTTGAGGTATATACATCTTCCTCCTATATATATCTTCCTCCTTTGGGATAAGGAGGAAGATTTATTTGCTATGGAGGTCCGGAGCTATGACTACGCTTTATTGAAAGTGAGACGTGGCACCAGATGAAGCGCACACACTTCCCTGTAAGGGGTGATGTGCGCCGTTCATCCGCCCGCTACGTACGGTGCGTTGTCATCTGCTCGCTACGCCCATTATATTGAAAGCGAGACATGGTATCAGATGGAGCGCACACACTTCCTTGTAGTGGGTGATGTGCGCCGTCCATCCGCTCGCTACGCACGTCGTCTTGCCATCCGCTCGTGATCCACGACGTGACGTCATCCGCTCGTTACGTACGGCGTGTTGTCACGCCGTCGTAAGGAGCGCCTTTTTCAGACGTAAACAGAGAGGGGCGGGTGATTGCATGGATCACTTCCGCCGCCCTGGCACCCTGATCTTGCACATTATTGGACACGGGAGCATCACTTCCGCCGTCTTGGCCCTTTGACCTCGCATTCTATTGGATATGGGAGTGAGGCTTGGTCCTTTGATCCCGGAAGTGAAAGAGGCTCTCAGACAGCGGAGGAGGTGGCTTGTTCCAACGTTCACTATTTAATGGAGGCAATATGGCGTGTCACCCATACCCCAGACGACGTGAATTTTTCACGAAACGCGTTGGGTGGCGTGACACGCTTACTTGCCTCATGTGAACCGGTACCAGAAGGGATATCGATTGGTGTTCGCGATCAGCCGACGCTTGCCCAGTTTTATGATATGCCCGATGTTCTTTCATGTTTGTAAGTGCATCTCTTGTTTTTTATATTCGTTTTAATAAATGGTTTTACACTATTTGGAGCCCTTTTTTTTCCTCCCTATGGTGAACCTCCCTTGATTCTACAATGCCATACATCTGAGTCCCGCTTTAAACAGCGTCTTCCCATGCTGGACGGTTTATGACTGGTGTATCTCCTAACCTGCCTTACGTTAAAGTGTTCCATTTGGAGGGCTCAAGTTTGATCCATCTGCAGACCCATTTTGTGATTAAGCGCTCCCTACCGGGACATCTGGTAAGGGGCTATTATTACTTGTCTGGTGGAGGTGCACCTAGTTTTTCTTCACGTTGATTGAAAAGCTTTACGATTGAATAGATCCCTTCCACACAGGGTGTCTCTCCAGTTGGACTGTTTATGGACTTTATGTTATCACATATAGTTTTAGAACTGTTTGAGTTTACTTTACATGCTTTTTTTCTTTGAATTATTGACTGAGGCCGCGTACACACGGGCGGACTGTTCGTCCAACTTTGTCCGCTGAACAGTGTTTGGGCGGACAGTCCGCTCGTGTGTGGGCTTTCAGCGGACAGTTTCAGCGGACAGTTGGACGGACAAGGTTTTTCGGAAATTCCGTAAAACTGTCCGCTGAAACCTTGTTTCAGCGAACAGTCCGCTCGTGTGTAGGCTTGTTCGTCAAACAAAGTTGCGCGCATGCTCAGAAAGGATTTTCACGCCGAAAGCTATAATGCAGTGTATAGGACGTCGTATTTTTCGTCCCCTCGTACGTGCCGTTCACGTCATCGCGCACGGTTTCAGCAAACTGTTCGTCCGTCGTGTGTGGCCATGTCCGTCCATGCTAAGTTTGAGCGGACTGTTTGCCGAAACTGTTGGACGGACAAAGTTGGGCGAACAGTCTGCGCGTGTGTACGCGGCCTTAGAATTGCACATGTTTTTTCCTTTTTGGTTCATAGCCTATGAGGGAACATATATGTTCACTGTATACAATTATAAGTAACGTCTTATGGTTTATTCAGTCATAAGCTTGGCGTGTTAGAGTTATAGATCACGAGATACACTTGTTTAAGGTAGATCGGCTTAAATCCTAATAGAAATATTGGGGATTGCGCAGTTCTCTTCTTTTTCTTTTTTTATTATTTTTATCGATTGTACCATCATGTCCAGTGATCAATTATATTAAATATTTTATATGAATATTATTATGTAAATCTTGTGATTACGCTATTATTCTACACATTAATTTATTGATATAGTTTTGATATTTTGGATTATTTATTTGATGTTATAATATGACCTGATTATTTAGACAACAGAAGCAGCTAAATACCCATTGACATGCCTCACTTTAAGTCCCATTACAATTTCTATCCTCTTTTCTACATAATTAGGGATGGAGGCATGCCATTGCTATATCTTGGTTGGTTCAGGTCACAATTTCTTTAAATTTTGACCATATATGGGTGGAAGACATCTACATTTGACCTGACCCACCTTAACTAGTTGCTGACCGCCGGCTGTCAAATAACGGCCAGGCGGCGCAGCTATTGTGGCGGGAGGCCGTCTTATGACGGCCTCCCGTTTAAACAGGGAATGCGCGCGATCGTGCGCGCGCATCCCTGTTTCTTTGGTGGCGGCGTGTCACAGAGACACTGCTCGCCACCGAAGGGGGTGAGCAGTCATTGGTTATGGCTGTTTACCACGTGATCGGCCGTGATGAAGTCACGGCAGATCACAGATGGTCACACCCCGTCTGTGCACGGTGCATGCGCGTGATCGTGAGTGCACTGCGCGTGCACGTCGGTGGCGGCATGTTCCCCGGGAACACTGCTCGTCACCAACGCTGGTAAACAGCCATTGGCCAGCTGTTTACCCACGTGATCGGCTGTGATCCTTTCACAGCCGATCACTAAAATGTAAACAAACCGCAGTAACGAGATGTTACCGGGTTCTCCTCCTCACACACCGATCGTGTCTGAGGAGGAGATTGCGGTAACATCTCGTTACTGCCTACAGTACACATCAAGCACACTGATTGCCCCCCCACCCCAATAAAGAGGACCTGTCACCACCACTCATAGTACCTGTCAATCACAGTCCATCAGAGTACCTGTCACAGTCCATCAGAGTATTTGAGTACCTGTCACAGCCCATCAGAGTACCCGAGTACCTGTCACAGTTCATCAGAGTACCTGAGTACCTGTCCCAGCTCATCAGAGTACCCGAGTACCTGTCACGGCACATCAGAGTACCCGAGTACCTGTCACGGCCCATCAGAGTACCCGAGTACCTGTCACGGTCCATCAGGGTACCCGAGTACCTGTCACGGTCCATCAGGGTACCCGAGTACCTGTCACGGTCCATCAGGGTACCCGAGTACCTGTCATGGTCCATCAGAGTACCCGAGTATCTGTCACGGTCCATCAGAGTACCCGAGTACCTGTCGCAGCCCATCAAAGTACCCAAGTACCTGTCACGGTTCATTTGAGTACCTGAGTAGCTGTCACAGTTCATCTTAGTACCCGAGTACCTGTCACAGTCCATATGAGTACCTGTCACCGCTCTTCAGAGTACCCAAATACCAGTCACCAAGCCCTCAGAGTACCTGTCACCAGGCCATCAGAGTACCCGAGTACCTGTCACCAGGCTATCAGAGTACCCGAGTACCTGTCACCAGGCCATCAGAGTACCCGAGTACCTGTCACCAGGCCATCAGAGTATCCCAGTACCTATCTCCAGCCCATCAGAGTACCCGAGTACCTATTTGCAGCCCATGTCTTATAGAATATACGTTGGGGTGTTTGCTTTCCAAAATGGGGTCATTTTGTGGGTAATTTCACTGTCCTGGTGGTCCAGGACCTTCAAAAATGTGATGGGTAGGAATGAAATGAGATGTGTGATTTATGCTCCTAGAACGCCTGAACGTACTACTTCAATGTTCGGCCTCTGTATGTGGCCAGGCTGTGTAAAAGTCCTACACATGTGGTATTGCCATACTCGGGAGGAGTAGCAGAATGGGTTTTGGGTTGTAATTTTTGCTATATACATGCTATGTGTTAGAAATATCTTATAAATTGTAAATTTTGTGTAAAAAAAAATGTGTTTTAATTTTTTTCCACATATTCCAAAAACTTCTGGAAAAAAATGAACCGTTCAAAAGACTCATTATGCCTCACAGATTATACGTTGGGGTGTTTGCTTTCCAGAATGGGGTAATTTTTTGGGAAATTCCATTGTCCTGGTACTCCAGGGCCTTCAAAAGTGTAATAGGTGGTTGAGAAATGAGATGCGTCATTTTTGCTCGTAGAACGTCTGAAGGTACTACATCAATGTTGGTGCTCTGTATGTGGCCAGGCTGTGTAAAAGTCTCACACATGTGGTATCGCCGTACTCGGGAAGAGTAGCATAATGTATTTTGGGGTGTAATTTGTTGTATGCATATGCTGTGTGTGAGAAATTACCTGATAATATCACAATTTTGTAAAAAAAAAAAATAATAATAAAAAATCTTCATTTTGCAAAGAATTGTGGGAAAAAATGACAACTTAAAAAAACTCACCATGCTACTTACTTAATACCTTGGAATGTCTACTTTGTAAAAAGGGGTCATTTGGGGGGTATTTGTACTTTCCCGACTTGTTAGTGTCTCAAGAAATTAGATACACCTGATGTACTGAAGGCCTGATCAGATGTGATCAATTTTCAGCGATTGGCACCATAGTTTGTAGATTCTATAACTTTCACAAAGACCAAATAATATATACTAATGTGGATTATTTTTACCAAAGATAGGTAGCAGTATAAATTTTGGCCAAAATTTATGAGGAAAAATGACTAATTAGCAAAAATTTAAGACAGAAACAAAGAAAAAGGAATTTTTTTCACAAAATTTACGTTTTATTTTATTTATAGCACAAAAAATAAAAAACCCACTAGTGATTAACCACTACAGATCCGCGCTATTGCCAAATGACGGCATCAGCGCGGACCTACATTTCCGGGACTACGTCTATTGACGTCGTCCCGGATACGAGCGGCCTGCGCGCCCCCTGAGGGGCGCGCGCGGCGCGCTCTGTGATCGGCGAGTCCGTGAGACTCGCCTGATCACCGATCCGTGCAAGGGGTCGATCCCGACCCCTTATCACGTGATCAGCTGTCAGCCAATGACAGCTGATCATGTGATAGAACGGAGCCGGTAATCGGCTATTATTCCTCCTCGCGCTGACAGCGCGAGGAGAGAAAAAAAAAGCCGATCACCGGCGGCCGTGATCGGGACATCAGTCCCGATCACGGCCAGCAATACAGCTGACCACCTGCCCCCTGCCAGTGCCCACCTGCCCACCGCCGTGCCATCCTGAATAAAAGTAAGTGCCCCCCATCAGTGCCCCCCATCAGTGCCCATAGTGCCCACAGTGCCACCTACAGTGCCACCCACAATGCCACCCACAGTGCCATCCAGCAGTGCCACCAACAGTGCCACCCACAGTGCCCACAATCTGCCTCAAAGGTGCTGCGACCCAGTGCCGCCCATCAGTGCCCAGCAGTGCCGCCCATCAGTGCCCAGCAGTGCCACCTATCAGAGCCACCTATCAGTGCCACCTATCAGTGCCCATCAGTCCCATCTATCATTGGTACCTATCAGTGCCCATCCGTGCCACCCATCCGTGCCACTTATCCGTGCCACTTATCCGTGCCACCCATCCATGCCATCTTATCTGTGCCCATCTTTGCCCATCAGTGCCGCCTTATCTGTGCCCATCGGTGCCGCCTTATCTGTGCCTATTAGTGCCGCCTTAACTATGCCTATCAGTGCCCACCAGTGCAGCCCATCAGTGCCCACCAATGCAGCCCATCAGTGCCCACCAATGCAGCCCATCAGTGCCCACCAATGCAGCCATCAGTGCCGCCTAATCAGCGCACTTCAATGAAGGAGAAAAATGACCCGTTTGCAAAATTTTATAACAAACTATTAAAACATGATTTTTTTTTTGATTTTTTTTTGCATCTTTTTTTGTTTGTTTAGCAAAAAATAAAACTCCGAGCTGTAACTAAATACCACCAAAAGAAAGCTCTATTTGTGGGAAAAAAATGATAAAAATTTCATTTGGGTACAGTGTTGTATGCCCGCGCAATTGTCATTCAAAGTGCATCAGCGCTGAAAGCTGAAAATTGGTCTGGGACTGAGGGGGGTTTAAGTGCCCAGTAAGCAAGTGGTTAAATACCACTAAAAGAAAGCTCTATTTGTGTGGAAAAAAGGATGCAAGTTTCATATGGGTACAGTGTTGCATGACTGAGTAATTGTCATTCAAACTGTGAGAGCGCTGAAAGCTGAACATTGGTCTGGTCAGGAAGGGGGTGTAAGTGCACTGTATTGAGGTGGTTAATTTAAAAAATAAATAAATTCCTATGTACAACAATATTTTCTAATTATCCTTACACTGGTCAGTTCATCACTGGCCAATATTATTACATAATAACAACTTTAATTTATTTTTCATTTTTCCTTTTTTTTTTTTTTTTTATTTAATTAGTTTTTATAGTTTACAGCATTCTAATTAATCTTCAGAGTATCCCCTTTTTCCATTTATTATTTATTCCAATAGGTGGGGTGGGATTGGCTTTCTCTGGTCTCTATCTCGGGGTTGCGATGTGCCTAGCTCACTTCCCCCCCCCAACTGTTCATTGATGGGGGCGGGTTGTGACCTCAGCGCATCGGTGTCATGGTAACACACTCTACACACAGAGTCATTTTTTATATAATTGGTATTTTATTGTTATTTTCAAAATTGAAAAAAAAGAAGGAGAAACAACACAAAAAATCAATATACATAGGGAAAATAAGGGGAAAAGAAAAAAAGGGGGGGGGGGTGTTCCATGGGGGTAGGGGGATACATACAACCTAGTCAAGTTACATGTAAGCATACATGGTGGAGAGTTACTACCATTCAACAAACCCAGGGCATCACCCTTTCCGCTCCAGACATTTGATCCACATGAGCAGGTCCCTCTCCCATACTAGAAGAGGGTGGGGTGCCCCCTTAACACTGTTAAAGCTTTACAAGTGAATCCTACCGCATAGTAAAAAGGGAAGAACATATTAAGTCAACCAAAACCAAACATCTTCCATTAGAGTATGTATAGAGGCAAAGGGGAGACAGAAAGAGAAGAGAGTTGGGATGGGGGTGGGAAAGGAAGTGTGAACATCATGTCTCACCGGATTTAGTGTTCAACTCACCAGCAGAAGGTGCGTTCGGAGGAGGAAGGTTCGCCTGAACAAGTCTCCCAAATTCAGGGTCTGCTAGGGCAAGAAGCGTGACATCTAAACTGGATGTAACCACAGTTGCGTTCTGGACATGGGCCTTCCATGGTGCCCACGTATGCTCAAATTTCTCCCTGGTGTCCCTACAAGTGGCCATCCAGCTCTCTGCTTCCATTATCTCCCCCACCTTCCCCAACCATTCCTGCTCGCTTGGAATTTGCGAGCTCTTCCAACATAGTGGTACTAAGCGTTTGGCTGCATTGAGGAGGTGGGGGAGTACACTCTTTTTGTATCGTGATGGAGGCATAGTGGGTATGTGGAGCAAGAAGTGCTTAGCCAGGGCTGGGATATCAATACCCAGACTGTCTGACACGTGTTTGCGAACCATATTCCAGAATGGCGCTAGCACAGGGCACTCCCACCAAATATGGAGGAAGGTGCCTTTCATTCCACATCCCCTCCAGCATACATCCGGAGTGTTTGGGAAGATTCTAGCCAGGGTGACGGGTACCCTGTACCACCTGGATAAAATTTTATAGTTATTTTCTTGAGTCTTAGAGTCTATCGAGCTGGTATGTGTTAGGCGGTATAAACAATGTAACTGGTCGCCTGTAAATTCATGTTGGAAGTCCTTTTCCCAGTCCGCAATATAGTGTGGTTTGGGAGTAGGAGTAGGTGTGGTGGACTCTAACAGCCCATACATCTCCGAGATCACGTGTGTCAGAGGCTCCGCGGATGCCCACATGTTCTCGAAGGTTGTCAGCGTGGCCCGAAGTGGTGTCTGTCTACGGTGCTTGGTTATAAAGGCCTCCAGTTGGTGATGCCTCCAGAAATCAAAGGGGAAGCTGCCATATCGCTCCCTTAAAGTAGAAAGTGGTACCACCGCCCCTCCCTCCACAAATCTGTCCAGGCTGACCTTCCCATCCCGTATCCACGAACCGAACGCGGCCATCTGTTCCCCTGGGGGGAACCACGGGTACCTACTCACCGGTGTCAGAGGGGATAACTGTGGTGCTAGTGCAAAGCGTGTGTTAACCCTATCCCACGTGTCCAGGGACTGTAAATGGGGAAACCCACCTTGAGAGCCCCCTGTCCCCGGCCAGGACCCAGGGTGCGTAGGCCAAGTCTCTGCCCGCCATAGTCTTTTCCAAAGGGACCCATAGCTTATGTAGCGTATGAAACTTCCAATTTAAAATGCGTTGTAATGCGATCGCTTGGTAGTATTGGAGTATGTTAGGTATGCCCAGGCCACCGTTCAGCTTAGAGCATTGGAGCGTCGCTATGGCCAGACGCGGCTTCTTCCCGCCCCACACGAATTTAACAAAAAGACTACGTAGGTTCGAGAAAAACCCTTGCGGCAGATGTATCGGTATCATTTGTAGGAGAAACAAAATGCGAGGTAGTATCGTCATTTTCAAAATATTTGTTCGTCCCACCCAGGTAAAAAGTGATTTGTCCCAAATGGACAAATCCGTTGAAATCTTCTGCATTAGGGGCAAATAGTTGTGTGCATACAGGGAGTCAGTACTATCTATAAGCTGGACATCTAGATATTTCAAGGAGGGGGCAGCCCATGTGAACGGAAATTAGCCCTTCAAGGTGTCCACCAAAGCCGGGGGAACAGTGATCGGCAGTATCTCTGATTTGGAATAATTTACCTGAAAATTGGATACCTCTCCGTACGCCTGTAGTTCTCCCATCAGATTCGGCAATGAGACCAGAGGGTCCACCACATGAAACAATATGTCGTCCGCATAAGCAGAAAGTTTGTGCTCTAAGGAGCCCGCCATCACCCCCTTGACACTGGGATTGTCTCTGACCCTCTGTAGTAATGGTTCCAAAACCAGTGCAAATAGAAGGGGCGAGAGCGGGCAGCCCTGTCTCGTGCCGTTACGAATAGGGAACGATGAGGAGAGGCCACCATTCACCTTAACCCAGGCCGTAGGAGACACATAAAGAGCCGAGATCCATTGCAGCATGCGTGGGCCCAGCCCCGTACCCCTAAGCACTGCGTTCAGAAATTCCCAGTCCACGCGATCGAATGCCTTCTCCGCATCTGTAGACAACACCAAGTATGGAGGCATCCGACCGCGTGTACGTGCCCAGTGGATAAGCTGGACAGCTCTATTGGAGTTGTCTCTAGCTTCTCTCCCCATTGCAAAGCCTGTCTGATCAGCGTGGATCAACTCCGGTAATAGCGGTTTCAGGCGGTTGGCAATAATTTTGGAAAAGATTTTAAGATCCGTGTTCAGGAGGGAAATTGGGCGATAACTTTGCGGTTGGGATGGGTCTTTCCCTTCTTTCGGGAGCACGGTAATATGCGCCAGCGAGGTCTCTTGTAGTAAGACCCCACCTGAGGCGAGGGAGTTGAAGAGGACACACAAAGGGGATTGCAGTTTGTCAAAGAACTTTACATAGTAGGCCCTGGTAAAACCATCAGGGCCAGGGCTCTTGCCTGTAGGCATGGACTTAATCGTAGCTAAAATTTCTTCCCCTGTAATTGGGCATTCTAAGTCAGTTGCCTGATCCGTAGTAAGGGTGGGGAGTCCTACGGAGGAGAGATATGACGCTTATGCGTGTCTTCTTAAGGGCTATGTCGGCCGGGAGGAGGCCTGGCCTAAGTGGTATAGGTTCGCATAATAATCGCGAAACATAGAGGCTATCTTGGATGTGTGCTGTGTAGAATCCCCAGTAGGAGAGCACAATTTATGTACATGGGCCAGGAGTCACTTCTTGCGAAGCGCTCGGGCCAGTAGCCTGCCGCACTTGTTGCCGTGTTCGTAGTAAGTGTGGGCCAGGTAGCGCAGTTTCCGGTTAATTTTCCGGTCCAGCAGTTTAGAAAATATTTGTCTGAGTTCTGTCAAACGCCTGAGCTCCGTAGAGCTCAACGTTCTTTTATGTGCAAGCTCAGCGCGCTTCAGCTCCTGCAACACCCTCAGGAAGCTCGCCCACCTCTCTTTTTTAAATTTAGCTCCCAGTACAATAAAGGTGCCCCGGACCACGGCTTTATGTCCCTCCCAGAGAATGCCCTTGCTCACTTCCCAATGATCATTCTCCGCGAAGTAGTGTGTCAGAGTCTCCTGCACCCCCGTCACCACCGCCAGGTCATCTAACAAGTTCTCGTTCAGTCTCCATGTCCTTACTTTAGTCGAGGCCTGGGCCAGTGAAAGCGTAAGCGTCACCGGGGCATGATCAGAGATGGTTATGAGGTCTATGGTTGCTCCCAGGATAAAATCCAAGGTGTCCTGGTCCACTAGCAGCATATCAATTCTAGTGTACACCTTGTGTACTCCAGAGAAGTAGCTATAGTCCCTTTCAGATGTGTGCATTGCTCTCCAGCAGTCCACCATGGCATAGTCCTGGAGGGATCTGCGGAAATGTCTCAAGAAGGCATGGGAATGTGACGATCTACTTGCGGAGGTGTCAAGTGTGGGGTCTGGGCTGACATTAAAGTCCCCTCCCAGGATTAATCTACCTTCCCTAAAGTCCGCCAGTGTAGAGAGGGTTTGATCTATAAATGTAAGTTGTTGGGTGTTAGGGGCGTAGAGTGTAGCAAAGGTGTATGTCTGTCCGAGGAGGGTGCCTTTCAGGAACACATAGCGTCCCTGGGGGTCTACCTTATGTTCCTGGGGTTGGAACGGGCAATTTTTGTGAATGGCTATAGCCGTGTCCCTGGATTTGGGCATAGGCGAGTTACTCAGGAACCATTGCGAGAATAGGTGTGAGGGTAATTTAGGGAGAGAGGTATCAGTAAAGTGGGTCTCCTGTAAAAACACCACTTGTGCCTCCAGGCGTTTCAGTTCTAACCATAGCCTATTTCACTTGTTAGGGGAGCACATACCCCTCACATTATAGGACACTACCTTAAGCGTAGCCATGTTGTGTCTGTGGGTTCCGTCCAGGCGACCTTCCTAGTTCTGCGGTGTCCGGCGAGACAAAATTCCGGTAGCTCCAACCTATCAGGGAGCAACAAGGTAGGCTGGAATGAGGGGAAGCAAGAAGGGGGGGCAGAGAGGAGGATGAGGACAAAAAACAGAAAAACAGAAAAAGAAAAATGAGGGAAAGAAAAAGGAAAGCATTAGCACATCGTATAAAACAAATAACATCCTGTGGTCTAGGTCCACCTGCGCCACAAAAATGCAGCACAGGGGTATCAAAAACTGTTTGCCCGGTGCCCACCGCCCCCCCCATTACAGGGGAGCAGCCAGCGCCCGGCAAAGTGCCAAATCCTAGGCTATTACCCAATATGGGTAGTCCTACGTGGGGAACGTAACTGGACATGGACAACCCGGAAAACCCCGCCCCTCACTACTAAAAACGCTGTAAGTGTGCGGGGGATAAAAAACCAACTTGTAGTGCACAATAAACAACTGTGATCTCTCACGGCAGTTCCTTCGGCCTTGTGCCAAGTAAATTCTGCAAAAAGTGCTGTCAGCACCCCCCCCCCCCCAAAAAAGGGGGGGGGGAAATAAAAGGAAAAATAAAACTGAAAATAATACTGACAACTAGAGGAGCCGCAGACTAGGCAAATAAGGCACACTTCGCCACTGCGTATACTGTTGGTAGCTCTGCCGTAAGCTGTGGGCTCTCGGTCAAAAGTCATCCAAGGGTTAACATGAAGAAGATGGCAGCAAGTGGAGTGCCGCTAATTCCCTGCCATGGGCTCTTGTTGCGTAGCCATCGAGGATGAGCGTTTGCGGTGCCGCGGAGGTCGGTTAGGTCGGGCCTGCTGCCATGGTGGGGGAGCTTGCACTGTCTGTATATTCGTGGAGAGCCTCCAATCAGGAAAGTCCACGGGGTCCAGGTTCAGTTGCAGCAGGAAATGCTGAAGGTTGTCCTTAGTACGCAGAGTGCCCGATTTCCCATCTCGTTCAGCATGGAGGCTAAAGGGGAACCCCCATCTATAAGTAATGCCTGCTGTGCGGAGGGAGTCCAAGAGAGGGTGTAGTGCCCTGCGCTGCATCAAAGTGCGCCTGGACAGATCTTGATAAAAGAACAGGCGTGCACCATCAAAGTCAAAGTAGGGGCGTTTGTGCATGAGTTGCATTATTTGGTCTTTCATTGTGTATTTATGCAATTTGCAAATGATATCCCGAGGGTTATCAACATCCTGTGACGGGGGGTGAAGGGCCCTGTCAATTTCCATGGTTGCTGTGGGGGGAGGCCTAAGAGCTCTTTAAAGATGCCTTGCAAGGCGGGGACAATGTCCTTAGCTCCTGTTGTCTCTGGCAACCCCCGTATGCGGATGTTGGACCTGCGGCTGCGATTCTCGTAATCATCAATTTGTGAAATCAGTGCTTCTATCTGTTGATCCTGTGCTGCACACTTGTCCCTTAACTGTGTTATCACTGGCAAAGTTTCCTCCACTGTCTGTTCAAGGGTTTCCAGCCTATTCCCCAACTGAGTTGTGTCCTCCTTCAATTGCTCTATGTCCTGCTTAAAGGCCTTCTCCACTCTAGTAGCAAAGCGGTCTAGGTCCTCTCGTATGGGGAGAGACCAGATATGCTGCTTCAAGTCCCTGTCCCCATCAATGCTGAGGCTTCAGAGCCCTGATCGAGAGAGGCTGAAGAGCCAGGGGAGGAGCGGCATCTCTTACCAGCTGCGGCGTCTGTATAGGAGACCTGGCCGACTGCGGCTGAACACATGCTTCCGCCAGAACGTTCGTTCCACGTCCCTTCCTGGCCACCATCTTGGGAGACTCTTGCTGCCCGCCTTTGCTGCCGAAATATGCCCCTATGGAGCCGCTTGCAGGCTGCGAGGTACCCCAATGTCTGGACGAGGCCCTCCGGCGCTGGGACATGCCAGTGAGGATGGTTGTGGGGCGATATATCCGCCGGAACAGGCTAATTTAGCTTCGGTGTGTGAGGAGCTCAGGGATCCTGCTTCCTCACTCGGCCATGCCCAGGCCACGCCCCCCATACACACAGAGTCATTTGACGCTGTGTTCTGGGAATCAGTGTTATTGTCATCTTATGCCCTTGCGTCGGGTGGGCGGGCATTTACCGTGATGGGTATATCGCGGAGGGAGAGTCCCCTCACCTTTGCGCGCTGCTCTGGCGTTCTTACATGACATAGGCGTGACCACACCCTGGATCAGGTGTATTTTAGTGGCGGTTTTTCGCCGGTTCAGTCCATGCATTATCGCTGGCTGGGAATGTTTAACTTGCGCAACACACTATAAACTTCAGGTAATTACACTCTTCACACTTAGGTTATCTACACCGTTTTGGCACCACATCCACACTCTCATTGCACATATTCACTTTGGTACTTCTAATTGATTTCACTTAAATTATAATATTTAGTTTTCAGTCACATATATTTTTCTGGGGAGAATTTATGATAGTTATATTTTGCTTCATCAGTTCACACATATTACTTGAATATCTTTTCACCTAATCATCACATACACTTTTTTATCAATAGAATTGGATGTTTCCGGCGATATGTTTGCACATTCACGAGCGATGGTACATTGTGTTGTTCCATGATCATGTCTGCTGGTTTCCCCTGGTTCGGGGTTCACCCATTTGGGGGATGTTCTCTGTCTCAACCCAAGTTGAGATTAAGTGTAACCCAGACCACCAACAAATTCCACCTTAGGAATTTTGACCATTTTTGTTTTTTAGTGAGTATTATTGAAGCTATATATCTCTTTATATTTACATTCTACTAACGTAGAGGATTCCTCAGACTAACAAATTTACGCAAAACATTTTTTTTTCTTTCTTCTTTTCAGTTTATTTATATTTATATGCATCTGACTCCTGATGATTGGTATAAAACCATGAAACGCGTTGAGTTAACATCTAATAGATGCCCTAATCTCTTCAAACAATTATTTGTTGGATTTTATTATGTATTTTTTGTATTGTACTAATTATGCCTATTGTATGATTTATTAGATTTATTATTTTTATCGATTGTACCATCATGTCCAGTGATCAATTATATTAAATATTTTATATGAATATTATTATGTAAATCTTGTGATTATGCTATTCTACACATTATTAATTTATTGATATAGTTTTGATATTTTGGATTATTTATTTGATGTTATAATATGACCTGATTATTTAGGCAACAGAAGCAGCTAAATACCCATTGACATGCCTCACTTAAAGTCCCATTCCAATTTCTATCCTGATTTCTTTATTATTTCTCAGGATCTCATGAATAATCTTTATATTGTTTTTTGTCAGATCTCCAGAATAATGTTTATATATTTTTTTTCTAGTGATCTACTTTTTTTTAATTTTCTTATCAAAATCTCCTGGTTTTTATTTATTTTTCTAGTGATCTCCATTATATTTTTTCATTTTGTGTGTCAAGTTACCACAACATCATTATTATCTTGTATTTTTCAACCTCAAAGAGATTGTTTGGTGTTGGTGTCCCTTGTTGATTTGACATTGTATTTTCTATTTCTAGTGATCTACTTTTTTTTTAATATTTTATCAAGATCTCCTGATTTTTTTTTTCTAGTGATCTCCATAATATTTTTTTTTTTCGTTTTGTGTGTCAGGTTACCACAAAACCATTATTATCTTATTTTTTTAACCTCAAAGAGATTGTTTGGTGTTGGTGTCCCTTGTTAATTTGACATTGTATTTTTGAACTGTACCTGCCTACTCACAAACTGCCTTTTTTGAACTAAAACACTTAGCCAAGTATTTGTGATAAAAAATAGACATTTATAAGGGGTCATAACAAAATAAAGAGGAAGCCAACACTTGATAAACTGGTGAAACTGGCATAGCCTTTTTACCCCAGGGCACACATCAATTATTTTACAGGCAAAATCGGTAGCCTGAGAAGTCCATTTAATAGGGAGCACAATTCAGTCCACGACTCTGAGAGATCGGGATCAGCAGCAGATGACATACAGTATATGTCCCCAGGCTGTGGTCATACAACAGCCTGCGTTTTTTGTCAGACCAGACTGAACCTAGGCCATCACACTCTTGTCTTCCTTCCACACTTGCTTCCACGCTTGCTTCTGGGCTGTGGCTCTGGTATTGGAGTTGTGGCAGGAGGAGGAGGAGGATGGTCCAACTCACACAGGCGGGTTTTGCTTGTGAGTTCGCCTCTCAACCCATTATTTAGGGCCATTTTCTGCATTTTGATGGCTACCATGCAGACATTAGCCTCTTGAATATGGGGGTTGGTTCTGAGGGCCACAGTAGCCTCCTGTATCAAAGAAAACGCTGACTCCTGCACATTCCTCCCCTTCCTGGTCCTTTTTGTTTGGAATGTGGAGGGGAGGAACCTGGGATTTGGTAAGGCTACTGGGCCCGGCCACCTCCTGGCTGCCACTTACCCCGCCACCTCCTGGCTGCCACTTTCCCCCACCACCTCCTGGCTGCCACTTTCCTCCACCCCCTTATGGCTGCCACTTTCCCCACCACCTCCTGGCTGCCACTTTCCACAGCCTCCTCCTGGCTGAGGCTTTCCTGTGTATGAAAATGGGACATAGTTTTAGTTTATTGTTTATCAATCAAACACAATTTTGAGAAATATGTTAAACAATGCTATACCTGACTCAAACTTGGCTCCTCCACATCTTCTTCCTGGGTGGAAGGCCCAGGTTGGACGTCAGAAGCCTCAGCTGGGGTGGAAGGAAGTGTGGAAGGAAGGGTTGACAGAAATCACAGTCTGTCGTAGTACCACAGCCTGGGGACATAAATGTCATCTGTTGCTGCTCCTGATCTCATGGAATCCTGGACTTTCTTGTGCTCCCTATTATATGTGCTCCTCAGACCACCAATTTTGGCCTTCAAATAGTTGATGTTTGCCAGGGGGATCTGCAGCTTCACCAAATCCAGCAATTGATCCAGCGCTGCCTGCCTCTTTATTTTATTAGTATAAAAGGAGTGTTTTACCTGCCACAGACAGTGCAGCTCTCTGTACATATCAATGAATTGGGGGAGGAAGCAGTGATCATTGAATCAATCCATTTTATCTGAAAGACACAACAAAAGACAAACCCTAATGTCAGGCTAAATTCTCATAATCTTGTCCCAATATAGACCTCAATCTGTAAGCAAGTTAAAATTGTACCTTTGTTATCATGATCGGTGCTTACACTACTCCGTCCTCCGCTCACAGATCGTATGTATGACACACACATGTTACGCTTTATATACACTGCGCATGCTTGAAATTCCGCCCTCCTCTGACCTTCTTTCTAGTATAGTCCCCGCCCCTTCTCTTTCAGCGCAGTGGGAGAGCACATGGTAAAGAAAGAGCAAGTGCATGCAGAGGAGAGCAGCAACGAGGAGGACAATGAAAGCCCGGAGCCACAAACACCTCAATCCCAGAGGAGATTTAAGGCCTCAAATATGTCCTTTGTAGAGATGGTGGGGATGGTGGACATCTTGAAGAGGGCTGACTCTGATGGGAAGCATGAACCTTACCCAAACCGAAATGTGAGAAAGGCCAAGATCATGGCTAATGTTGTGAAAAGTCTGCAGAAGAATTTTGGGGTACGGCGATCCAAGGATCAACTGAGGAAACCATGGTCAGACCTCAAATTGAGGGAGCAGGATCATTACAGAAGAATCAAGAGAGTGCTGCAAAAAAGTAATGGTACGCTAGGTATAATTGTATATAACCCTCATATATAGATTAAAATATCATTAATATACGAATACACACATATCTTTGTGGAGTATAATGGCCGCGACCTTTATTATAGGTTTTATTAATATTGTATGAAGCCATTTAACTTTTGAACTATAAAAGCAAAATAACATATTTAACATATCAATAATATCAGCAAAGCTTAGCTATTAAAAGCTCAAGCTAAATAAACAATCAATAAAAGTCCCAAGTTTACCAAAAAGGCAAAAATGGACACACAACCTCATAATAGGCCAGCGACATGGGAAGGGAGGGCGGGATGTGTTCTGATCTTCTTTGTCCGTTATACTGCGGCAACTGACACACTTTTTTCTCTTTTATAGGTACTCCTGTTTGTGGCAACCGTTACTAAGCCTCTGGACCAATCAAAGGTAAGTACTCTAACAACATTTAACTGTAAATTAATTAATTAATTCCCTTCTACCAGCGCCCCATACATAGTGGGCGGGGACAATTCTTGCCCATCCCACTATTATTATGGTACGCTAGGTATAATTGTATATAACCCTCATATATAGATTAAAATATCATTAATATACGAATACACACATATCTTTGTGGAGTATAATGGCCGCAACCTTTATTATAGGTTTTATTAATATTGTATAAAGCCATTTAACTTTTGAACTATAAAAGCAAAATAACATATTTAACATATCAATAATATCAGCAAAGCTTAGCTATTAAAAGCTCAAGCTAAATAAACAATCAATAAAAGTCCCATAAGCCGGGCTTATGGACAATGAGCGCGGCACCCCCACCGTCCCACGGCCAACTCCACACTAGATTGTAAATTCATATTGAATATATCCAAAGCGATATCAGACAGATGAATATAATCAGGGCGATAAAGACCAAGTACACCGCCCTCCAATTCAACGTGTCTATAAGAAATACCTCCCAGAATAGGCATAAATTTAGCCATAGCTCGATTAACTTTTTTTCAGATTTTTTTCAAAATACTTTAAAGAAGGATAAAACCATTGGAAATGAGGAACGATTTCCGAAAAAAAACAATAAACACTCAGGCAACAAAGCATGAAAGCATAAAAAATCAGCCTTCATACTAGCCACTAAGTCCAAGGTAGGTCGGAAACCGATGTCATTTCCAGCTAAATGAAAAACCACAACATGTGGGCTAGGCCATTCAGAACTTAATAAAGAAAAAACACTTTTTAAATCAGTCCACTTCATACCCCTGCGCCCATACCAATAAAGTACATATTTAGAATAGGGCAAATCAAAATTTTCACCATAACATCTGGATTTTGCATGTTCGTGGGCCCAATATACAAATGAATGGCCGATGATCCATACGATGACATGCGGATCTGAAATCAAACAAAATTGTTAGGACGAACATATTTTTTAAAACAATTAGAATTTCACCTACCCACTCTTTTAATGTCATTAGCCAAAAGACCGATTTTGTCCGCAGCAGTAGCTGCCCCAATACGGAAGGAATGAGAAGATATAGCTAAATGGTCTAAATTCAAATATTGTAGAGACTACTTCAAAACAGCATTGAATTGAAATCCAGTCAAAGGAAGACCGTTATTGTGAATCAAGAATTGCTTGTCCAAGGGAGGCCTTAAAGACAAATAATTCTTGGAATGAGAAACAGCACATATAGAAATGTTTACATGAGACCCAATGATAATCCAATTTCCTCGCCCAATCTGATCACATTTTCTCTTGGGTAAGTACAAACAAAGAACGTCAGGAGCCGAGGGCGTGGTCTGGACATGGCCGAGTAAGGACGCATCTATACAGAGCTCCCGGCCGCCTGAACTTACACCGGCACTAGCGCACACCGTACCGCAGGATGCACACCTCTAAGAAGAAGAACGGGAAGCGGAATAGATTGCAGACCAGTCCGGTGGTTCAGACACCGGCGGGGGGTGATATCCAGCGGCTTTTCAGGACACCTGGCGCGGACACCCGGAGACCCAAAATGGCGGACCCGCGTGGTGAGCGCTCGGAGCCTCCTGTGGACGTGTCTGCACCCTCGGAGGAGTCCCGGAGTCCCCTCATCTTCCCCAGCTCACCCATCCCTTCGGACACAGAGTCAGGGGGTCCCTCACAGCTACCACTTACCTCCGGAGCGGACATAGTGCCTGGGGGTCCCTCGCAACTGCCGCTTACCTTCAGAGCGGATGCGGAGTTGCGAGCAATCCTGCAATCATTGCCTACTAAGGCAGACATAGAGGGACTTGTAGGGAGAGTGGAGGCTGCACACAGGAAAGAAATCCAGACAGTGAAACAAGATGTAAGGGCTCTGGATGACAGGCTTGTATCTGAGGAAACCAGGCTGGCAGCATTAACACAAAGGGTCATCGCTCTGGAGTCCCAGCATAAGGCCCAGGCGGATTCAGCTACTGAGCTTCAGCTCCGCATGGAGGAGATTGAGGACCGCAGCAGACGGAACAATCTTAGGCTGCGGGGCTTGCCAGAGGCTACAGGCTCTGCAGATTTACTTGCCACGGTGACGGACATCTTTAAAAGACTAGCAGGTGCCCAGCTCCCGGAACGCATTGAGATTGACCGGGTCCATAGGGCCCTTGGCCCCCGTTCCCCGGACCCTGCCAGACCGCGCGACATTATTTGTCGCCTGCATCACTACACTCATAAGGAGGCCATCGTTCGCAGGGCTTGGGAGGCGGGTGAGGTCGTTTTTGACGGGGCACCCGTGAAGATACTGCCGGATGTTTCCAGGCCTACACTTTACCGCCGAGCCCTGTTGAGACCCCTTCTGGAACTGGCGAGACGCTGTGGGGCGACCTACCGATGGGGGTTCCCCCTGTCGGTCACCTTCATCAAAGACCAGAGACCGTTCCTGCTGAGATCCCGTGAGACTCTTCCGGCCCTCTTCCACTTCCTTGGCGCGGATCCGATCACTGTACCGGACTGGCTTGGCTACCTACCGAGATTCCAGGGTCGTCCGGAGGCGACGAGAGCTCCCGGCCCGCAACCACAGAGGATGCCACGCTCCAGGCGCCGCTCGCGGACACCATCTACCGAGACGGCTCGTGAGATGTGAGTAGCTCCCATTTCTCTGGCTCACCCTGACCCCTACGTTCGTGTGGCCTCCGGCGCACTCTCACCCTCTGCCCCCATATGTGCAACTGTGGGGCCGTGGCCCGGTCCCTTTCTGCACGAGCTATTGGGGTTTGGGGGGGTTGTTGGGGTGCCTTTCTTGGGCGTTGTTGACTGCAGTGCTCTCTATATCCCCTATTTATCGGACTATCGGTCGGTCATTACCATTCGATCTGATGTGTAACGGGAGGGGGCTTCCGTTTTTTGAGCCAGCATAGACTGCCTGGGTCTCCTGCTTGGAAGGTGTCTGCCCTCTACGGGACCCTCTCCCTCACAGGCCAAGGGATGTAAGTTTCGGGTGGCCCGTCTCCATCTACCTTAGGGTCACCTACCTCTCGTGACAGGACTGCCTTGCCCCCCCGGCCATGGAGGGGTGGGAGCTGGACGGTTTTCCGGGTCTGACAATTTGGGGGCTACCTCTGGGCACTACTCTACGATACTATGGGGAGCCCCGGCCCTCTCTCTTTTTGGAGAGCCCTCCTACACTGGGGATCTGGGGCCATGTTGGCCCGTGCGAGTGGACGTGCCTTGTGCGGGGGGTGGGGGGGTGTTCCGGTGGAAGTCCTCGGGAGTGGGGATGAAGCCCGGGGCCTTAGAGGAGGTCTCCCCACTTCCTGGTGGCCACAGTAGACGCTTTGGCACTATGGTTGGGATCGCTGCTGGAGAGATGGAACGTCGCTGCGTTCTCAGCTGGGCTACTGGATTCCTTTATGTTATCTGATGTTTAGTTATGTAACTCAGTTTATGTGCTTTTATTGTTTTTATGGTTTTCTTGACTGTTCTCGCTTGTTTATTTTACTAATGGTGCGTTTGATATTCTGTTTCCAGGACCACCTATATCTAGATGTTGCCGGTGTGGGTTGGTGGCCGGGGCTTTGGTTTCCAGGCTCTGTCCACCCACTCTCCACCTAGTTCAGTGCGCGACCGGTTTAGGTCGCGTGCATTTCAAGTTTTAAAAGCTTGGTTAATTAGCTACCCCTATACGGGACTGTGGGGTGCGGGGATATCTCTGACTGGTCGGAGCCTCCTCCCACCCCCCCATTATTTCTCCTCTCTCTTTTCTTTACGCCCTTCCCCCCTCCCCCCCCCCCCGCTCCTTTCTGCTAGTAACTGTGAATCCCATCTTCCCCCCTCTGTTCGCTATCTCTTCCTTTGCCCTTAACTCTCTTCCCTGAGACATGGTGGTGGATTCTATCAAGGTGACCTCTCTCAATGCTAGAGGCCTCAACACGCCTGAGAAGAGGCGTATGCTACTTCACGATCTTAAGAAATTTCACTCGGATGTGGCCTTCATCCAGGAGACACACTTTAAGAGTGACAAGTTGCCATTTCTGCAGAACAGGTCCTTCCCCCGGGCATACCATTCCACATACCATGCGTCCAAGACTCGGGGGGTCTCGATATTGCTCTCAGGTAGATTGTCGTAGATTGTCGTGGCAGTTGACGGACAGTTTGGCCGACCCTGAGGGGCGCTACCTGTTCCTTAAGGGGCAGATATGTGGGGTGCGTTTTACGCTGGCTACGGTGTACGCCCCTAACGACCGCCAAGACAGATTTCTTAGCCAGGCGCTGTGCAAGTTGCAGACATTTAGAGAGGGACAAGTTTTGCTGGGCGGAGATTTTAATGTCCCATTGCTTCCCGCCTCGGACACTTCGACGGGTACCTCATCCATACCTTCGGCCTGTGGGAAACGGGTGGCACGTATGCTCCACAAAGCACAACTGCGCGACGTGTGGCGCCTACAGCACTCGGGTGAGAGGGACTATACCTTCTATTCGGCCCCCCACAAGTTGTACTCCCGGATAGATCTTTTTCTAATCCCCCATGACCAATTACACCTAGTGCACACCACAACCATAGGTTTGATAACCTGGTCGGACCATGCTCCAATCCACCTGACGTATGCTCTTACCGACCGACCCTCACCCAGATCCTTATTCTGGCGCCTGAACGAGAGCCTCCTTCAGATGCCAGAAGTGTTGTCCGATGTGACCAAACAACTAGACCTGTATTTCAGGGAGACTGTGACCCCGGGGTGCTGTGGGAGGCTCACAAGCCCGTTATACGCGGCGTTCTCATAAAACATGGGGCAAGGATTAAAAGGGATCGGAATGCACTTTTGTCCACTTTACTTGACAAACTGTCTCTGGTGGAAGCCCAACATAAACATGCCCCCACGCAGGCCGTGGAGTCCGAATTGAAGACTCTTAGGTCCCAAATAGCGGACTTACTACAGTTCAGGGCGAAGGCTGCCCTGCAGTTTTGCCGCAGGTTGTCCTACGAAACGGGGGATAAGTGTGGGAGGAGGTTGGCCCAGTCGGTTAGAGAGATTAAGGCGGCGTCCTACATACCACAGATATCACGACCGGACGGTTCAGTGGCCACGACTCCGACGCAAATCTCGGATGTATTCGCCGAATTCTATTTTGGCTTGTACAACCTGCCGAGCCCCACCCCCACCCAGCTAGCTATAACTAAATACGTTGTTGACTCGCAAATGCCGACACTCTCATCGGAGACAAGCGCCTCCCTGGAGGAACCCATAACTTTGACCGAAATCCAGGAGGCGGTTGACTCCTTGAAGATTGGCAAAGCCCCGGGACCGGATGGCTTCACCGCTCAGTACTACAAATCCCTATTCCCTATTTTAGGCCCACGTATGGTGACGCTCTTTAATGCTTTGGGTTCGGGGACTGCTTTCCAAAGAGACACTCTTAGAGCCCATATTGCGGTAATACAGAAGGAGGGGAAGGACCCGAATCAATGTGGCAGTTATAGGCCCATCTCCCTACTGAACATTGATTTGAAGATCTTCTCGAAGATCTTAGCCGGGAGACTGACACAACACATGCAGGACTTGATACACCTGGACCAGGTGGGGTTCATGCCTTATAGGGAGGCCAGAGACAATACCATCAAGGTGCTCAATCTACTTCGGGTGGCGCACACTACTAAGACATCATGTGTCTTTGTGAGTACCGATGCCGAGAAGGCATTTGATAGAGTGAGCTGGGAGTATATGTTCTCTGTCCTCCGTCATCGGGGCCTGGGGGCCAGGATGCTTCGTTGGATAGGCAGCTTGTACTCTAACCCCTCAGCTCAAGTAAAAGCTAACGGGATCCTCTCGGGTGCATTTTCTATCGGGAACGGAACAAGGCAGGGATGCCCGCTGTCCCCCCTTCTCTTTGCCATTTCACTAGAGCCATTTCTAAACACTATCCGGTTGAACCCGGACGTCTCGGGCCTTGTGGTCGGCGATGTTGGCTACAAGATTTCGGCGTACGCTGACGACCTTCTCTTCTCCTTGACTAACCCCAGAATATCTCTACCGAACCTGCTCCGCGAATTTAAGATATACGGCGCATTGTCCCATCTTAAAATAAACTTCTCAAAGTCAGCGGCTATGTGTGTAGCAACATCTCCCCAAACGCAACGTGATTTACGGGACAACTTTGGCTTTCAATGGACTGACACGGCTCTACCGTATCTGGGCACACGACTACCTCCTGATCTGAACCGTACTTTTGACCTCAATTTCCCACCTCTTTTGACAAAGACCCGAGACCTGTTAGAGAAATGGCATTCGGGATTTCACTCCTGGTTTGGTAGATGCAACCTTATCAAAATGAGCATACTTCCCAAGTTCATCTACCTTTTTCAAACATTACCCATTCAGATTCCGCCCTCCTTCTTTAAGCAAATCCAAGCCCTTTTTACCAGGTTTGTGTGGGCCCACAAAAAACCCAGATTACGTCAATCGCAACTGACGCTCCCCAAACATTGCGGGGGTCTGGCACTGCCCGACATCCGCCGATACTACCTAGCCTCACATTTGGGGCGCATTCTGGACTGGAGACGGAATGAGTCTACCAAACTGTGGACGAGGGTTGAACAAGCCCAATCCCCAATACCGTTGAAAGGAGCGCTGTGGTGCTATGACGACCTCCCCCATGACCTGAAACTGCACCCGTTACTGGGGGTTACTTTGAGACACAGCCACCAGGTTGCTATTCGGACATCCCTGACGTCGAGGCGCTCCCCACTGTTTCCCATCTTAGGCAATCCAAAATTTCTACCAGGCCTACAGCCCACGGCTTACCCTACCCTCGGGGAGGGTGGACTTGACTGTGCGGGCCGGTTTGTGGAGGACGGGCGGTGGCCACCCCTATCGAGACTGACTGACCCCGCGGGGCCCTTCTGCCTTCCTTTCTGGAAGGCGTTGCAACTGCACCATTTCCTGCATTCACTTCCTGCACCCCAGGACTTTGCCCGACAACCAACGACGTTCGAGGTCCTGTGCGCGGACGAAGGCCCCCTAACCCACGTTCTGTCACACACCTATTCTTTGCTTAATACACCGAAAGAACAGCCACACTTGCCATGCCTCGCTAACTGGGAGAAGGACTTATCATGTAAATTCACACCAACGCAGACGCAGCGTATTATTTCATTTGCCCTAAAGTCTTCGCGATGCACGAAGACACAGGAAACTAACTTCAAGCTGCTTACACGCTGGTACTTAACACCGGTCAGGCTGCAGCGGTGCTTTCCCTCGACCTCGAATCGGTGCTGGCGCTGTGACGAGGAAGAGGGAACGCTGCTCCATGTTTTCTGGTCCTGCCCTAGGATAAGGGAGTTTTGGGGGGAGGTCCGTCGCATCTCCCAGCAATTCACGGAATACATTATACCTGATGACGCGGCTTTCTTCCTCCTGCACCATTCCACAATCTCTGCTAACATCTACAAAAAGTCGTTATTGCGACATTTGCTCAATGCAGCCAAAGCCTGCGTCCCCTTGCGATGGAAGCAACGGGCTCCCCCAACAGTGGTACATTGGCTGCGGAAGGTGGAGGAGGTAAAGAAAATGGAGGACTTGGTCCTCACCTCACAGCATAAGCAGGAAGCCCACAAACAGACTTGGGACCTCTGGAATGCCTTCATCTTCTCAGCAGAGGGTCAGCGACTGCTGGGGCGATAGCGAGACCTTCCCCTGTTAGGATCTTTCTTTGCCCATGTGCCTTCTGTCTATTTCTTCTATGATTGATTACCACCGCCATGTCTCAGCCTCTTCCCCCCTGTATGTTCCTTTCTCTTCTCTCGTCTGGACTTTGCTATCCTTTTCCTTCTTTGTCTTCCCCCTCCCAACCCTCCTTCTCCCCCCCTCTTGACTTTCTCCCCCTCTTGGTACTTCCCAATATGTCCTCTTTGTGGACTCATGTCCGCCCACCTCTGGGGGGGGCGGAGATGGGAGGGGGTGGGCCCCGGAATCTCATTCTCCAAGTGGAGAGTTTTCTCTCCTTTATGCGGTACTACCGCCCTGCTTGTGGGTCCATGTGACTTAGGAGATTGTTACTGACAGTTATGCTGTATTCTGCAATGTAATTACCTCGCATATTTGATTTGTTCTGCATTTGTTCTGTCTTGCTCTTTGTTGATGACTGTTCCACTGTCTGTATCGCGGGGTTCCCACCCCAGGTTTGGGAGAATAATAATAAAAATTTATATTTGAAAAAAAAGAACGTCAGGAGCCAAATGCACCGACGATATAGCCAATCCCAAATGAGAACCTCGATTAGGCGGAAGGAGTTCAGAAATTCGCAAAGCTCCATAGAAACAAATACAAAAGGAAACTTTGAACAATAAAGCTTCAAAATTTGAAAAACAAACAATATCAGCCGCAGAACAAAGCTTACCCAACAGATCAATGGAGATAGGTAGTCTCTTATCAGGAACTGAAAATTTCCTACGATAACCCCTTAATGCTAATTTAACAGAAAAATAAGCAGTGCAAGAAGAATCACCATGCAAACGTCTAAAAAATGAAATACCAGCTAATGTCTTAACAATAAAAGAATAAAAACAAGACCCTCAGAAATTAAATTATTATTCAAATTGAATTGTAGCAAAAAACAGCACCATCTATGCCACGCGGCTTCGTAAAATGCCCTCGTGGATGGTGCAATAGAGTTTTGCAGAGCAGACCGTACTAGCTTCAAATCAATGTCCATAAATGAGGAGGACACGACTCCCCAATCTTTTCCGTGTCTGGAACCAATTCGTGGAATTTGGACATCTGTTGGTGAGACAGAGAATCAGCAACAATATTACAAAAACCCTTTATAAACTTCGCTTTCAACCAAATATTTAGCGAAAGACACTTAAAAACCAAATAACGCAGCATAGTAATAACAGGAATGGATTTGGACACCAAACAATTCACTGCATACACAACACCCTTATTATCAGAGTGTAAAATAATTCTCTTATTTCTAAAATGGTCACCCCACAATTCAAGCGCTACAATAACCGGAAAAATCTCTAAAAGAACAATATTGTTCACAAAAGCTCTCGAAACCCAAGAAGTGTGCCATTCCGCAGCCGACCATCTTCCTTGCCAAAATGCACCATAGCAAACACTACCTGCAGCATCAGTATACAACTGTAGGGCAGAAGCCACACAAAAGGGGGACTGTCATAGTGAACGACCATTAAAAGAAATTAAAAATCTCTTCCAAATCACCAAATCATCATAAATACCCGAAGTTATTCTTACAAAATGCGAAGGTGAAGTAACTCCCGCAATAGCCCTATAAAGACGTCTGGAAAAAACACGTCCAACAGGAATAACTCTAGTCGCGAAAGCCAACAAACCCAACAAAGTTTGGACAGTTCTTAATTGAATTTTCCGCTTTCTTGGGTTCTGGATACAGCAGGAGCCAAGGTAACATTTTTACTAAATTCACCGGAGTTGTTGCTTTTAAGAAATGGATCTTTTGAAACAGCAGCATTTGTGTGCACTTGCCTTTTAAAACAACGATTAGCTGAGTGCAACCCACCACAATGAGCACATTCGTATTTATACTTACAATTTTGAAGCCATTTGCAATGGCCTTCATTGAAATTAAAGCACAACCCCTTACCAATAGGTACAAAAGGTTTTGCTATAGCCTTTTGAGGCAATAACAAGTTCAGCCACAGCCCGACATCTTTCATTCCCCATTTCAAAGACTTATGAACCGAAAGCTTCTGTCGAAAGGCTTCATCATAAGAGAACCAAGCTAAACCTGGAAAATTTTTATAAGCTTCTAAAATTATTTCAACATGATGAAACATACCGCTACATAACTCAGGATGACGTTCGCCCATTACACTAGCATAAATACAAAAAGATTGTAACCAATTATTAAAATTGCATGTGTCTAAACGTCTCCTGTCATCATCAGATTTCTCATCATCTTTTTTATCAAACCTATATTCTGTAAATGACGGCAATAAGGAAAGCAATTCAATATAATCCCCTCTCCAAATCTTTTCTTTAACTGAAATAGGTAAGTGAAAACCTAATGGAGACAATTCACACGTAAGTACTTCTTTAAAGTAAGGTTCAGGAACATTAGAAACAGTAGCACAAGAGGGAACTACTGATAAACCAGAGGAAGTCAAATCGACATTAGGTAAAACAGAAGAATTTGAAGCAGTATGAACACTATCTTTCCAAACTGACATAAGAGCAGCGTCATCAGCAGAGCGAGAAGAAGCAGTTTTAGGCAATAAATTCGATAAAAGTTGTGACATATTAATCATAAAGTTTTGCAGAATAGAAGCATCAATCGACTCACCTCCATTTAAATGTGAAACTTCTTGAGCAGTAGGAACAGCTGCCTGCTGAAATCCTTCATAAATGGAGTAACCTGCAGCCATTACAGGAGCTCTGTCATTCACCATGGCAACGTTGTCAAGCACCAGTGAAGCATTATCAACTGTAGCAGCCACCGCATCAGATACATGTAAAGCACTATAGACATTGTCCCTAGCAGTGACAGTATGCCCAGTAACATTCAAATGATTCGATTTCTTCTTTTTCTTCAAACAAGCATACACAGTACCTTTTTTGTTTTGCAGGGGTGAATCCACCGATTCAAATCTTCGCAGTCTCCTTCTCGTTCTTTTCCAGGCAGCCCGATGGTCCACTGCGCCTACGCCATCCTCGGAGATCGGAGAATAGGCCGAACAGCTGCGGACATCTCCGAAAGGTTCTTGCATCACCGGGTCAAGAGGAGGGACCGACCGTGAGGAAGAGGAAGCCGCCGAAACCGGAAGATCCTGGGGTACCCAAGAGAATGCACTGAGGAAACCAATCTGCTCCACCGGAGGGACATCCACAGATGGAACACTACCAAAACCAGCCACCGGATAAGCTGACAGAAAGGAACGAAGCCACCGCTCTCCATCCACGGCACCAGCCCGTTCGATCACCTGTCGCAGTAAGGACTCCATAACGAAACAGCAGGGATGTGTTCTGATCTTCTTTGTCCGTTATACTGCGGCAACTGACGCACTTTTTTCTCTTTTATAGGGTCTCCTGTTTGTGGCAACTGTTACTAAGCCTCTGGACCAATCAAAGGTAAGTACTCTAACAACATTTAACTGTAAATTAATTAATGAATTAATTCCCTTCTACCAGCGCCCCATACATAGTGGGCGGGGACAATTCTTGCCCCTCCCACTATTATTATTATTTTGGTGTGTTCCTATTATTATTATTACTCTTGTGCTGCTCCGTGTGCTTTTCTTTACTGTTGTACAGTTTAAAATGGCAAGTTTCAGGTTTGTGGGCAGAGTAATCGTTCATAGTAAACATCGTTCTTTCACCCACTAATACAATGTTTTTGGTAGATGCAGGTTAACTACATTTATCAACAACACAAAACTCCAGCGCTAAAAATCTTCAGTCCTATCAAAAACAACAACCTATCGAAGTCAGATCAAAAATGTGATTTCAATGAGCATCCAGTGCAGCTGAAAAAACTTCTGGAGAGAGGTTAAAGCCGCGTACACACGGGGCGGACTGTCTGGCCAACTTAGTCCGTCAGACAATCCGACGGACAGTCCGTCATACTTTCGAATGAACGGACTTGCCCACACACGGCACTTTTTGAGCGGACTAATACGGCGTACTAAGTCCGCCGTACTATCCGCCCTACTTTTGAAATGAACGGACTCGCCCACACACGCGGAGGAAAGTCCGCTCATTTTGAGCGCGTCTCCAGGTAGGCGGGGGCCCGCGAAGGAGACGTCGCTGGCCCCGCCGCCTGGTATGGGCTTAAAGGGGAACCCCAACACCAGAAAAAATCGGCGTAGGGGTCCCCCCCAAGTCCACAACAGACCCTTGTTCGAGCACGCTACCCAGCCGGCCAGGAAAGGGGGGCGAGCGAGCGCCCCCCCCTCCTGAGCCGTACCAGGCCGCGTGCCCTCAACATGGGGGGGTGTCTTGGGGAAGGGGGGGCCGCGCGGCCCCCCCACCCAAAAGCACCTTGTCCCCATGTTGATGAGGACAAGGGCCTCTTCCCGACAACCCTGGCCGTTGGTTGTCGGGGTCTGCGGGCGGGGGGCTTATCCGCCCCCCTTTCCTGGCCGGCCGGGTAGCGTGCTCGGACAAGGGTCTGTTGTGGACTTGGGGGGACCCCCACGCCGATTATTTTCGCCGTTGGGGTTCCCCTTTAAGTCCATACCAGGCGGCGGGGCCAGCGACATCTCCTTCGCGGGCCCCGCCTACCTGGATACCCGCTCGAAATGAGCGGACTTTTCTCCGGCCGGGAAAAGTCCGCTCATTTCAAAAGTACGGCGGACTGGCACACACACGGGCGGATTGTCCGCCGAAATGCGAGTCCGACGGACAGTATTACGGAAATTCCGAAATACTTAGTCCGCCAGACTGCGCGCTGAAAAAGTCCGCTGAAGCCCACACACGAGCGGACTGTCCGCTGAAATGTGTTTCGGCGGACTAAGTAGGCCAGACAGTCCGCCCGTGTGTACGCGGCTTAACATGAATACAATTTTAAAATCAGCGCTTGATGGAACTCAACACAAATAAATGATAAATAAATTGATTTAAAAACATCACCTTTAATCAGAAAAAAAAGCACAGAAACAAAGTCATGAATATCCAACACAACCGTGAGGAATGCACTTATTGTTCAGTCAGATAAAAATCCAATGTGGGAATAAAGCAAAAACAATAACACACTGTACCACCTTCCTCCTGGAAACAAGAGGTTAACTCTCAGCTGTAGATCTGTTGGCAGATAGTCAGGGTGTAGAAGACTCATAGCTCCATGCTGCAGTATATTAGCAGTTAACTTATAGCAGGCTACTGTCCACTTTAGGAGAGAGTGGGCTGGGTGCTGTCCTCTGCCATGCTCAGACTGTTCTGCAGTGCACTGAGAAGGACACAGCTGTATGTGATTAGATCAGGTGTCCCCATATTCAATCAGACTGACCTTAAGGGCTCTTTTTACACTTGTCGCCCTCTAAAGTTGGTTTACACCCGACTGAAAAGCAATCTACCGTGGAACCAACTTTAGAGGGCGACAAGTGTAAAAAGAGCCTTTAAAATCATTCTGATTGAATATGGGAACACCTGATCTAATCACATACAGCTGTGTCCTTCTCAGTGCACTGCAGAACACAGACTGAGCATGACAGAGGACAGCACCCAGCCCACACTCTCCTAAAGTGGACCGTAGCCTGCTATAAGCTAACCGCTAATATACTGCAGCATGGAGCTATGAGTCTTCTACGCCCTGACAAGTGTATTCCTCACGGTTGTGTTGGATATTCTTGAATTTGTTTCTGTGCTTTTTTTCTGATTAAATGTAATGTTTTTAAATCAATGTATTTATAATTTATTTGTGTTGCGTTCCATCGAGTGCTGATTTTAAAATTGTATTCAGGTTAACTACATTTGTTTATGTCTATTTGTATTAAAATACGTTTAGTACATTGTTGTCTAGATGGTTTTGTAACTAGAATGAAATGCAAACTTGATTCAGTGTAAAGAGAGGACACTCAGCAGCTGTTTACACATCTGGATGCAGGAGCACTAGTGTCAGACATCAAAACAAACTTTTTAGGGTGTCCCACACAGGTGCTCCAGTGGATACTAGGGGTCTCTACATGTGTGAAACTTGACCAAAAAAGGTAAGTATTGCAGCTTTAGAAAGGGAAAAAAAATAATGTCTTCAGCTTGGAACTCTGCCAAAACAGACAATTGTACGACACTTCCAAGCAATGTTTCATATTCCTATTTCTAGCCTCAAATATCTGTGTGCTAAGTATACTTTTCTTTTAATTCACATAGGGGAGAAAAGACTCGGGACATGTGAGGACACCAGGAACTCCACTACTACTAAAGAAGGGGAACTCAGCACACCACAATCTGAGGATGTGGAGGAAGGAAAGGTTTCATGAAGTGGGCGAAATAGTGATCATAACAGGTCAGTGTCTGAGACCACAGCTTCAGGTAATAGATGTATGCCTGCATATTTATAATACATGGTGTGTTTTTTATTTTTATTTTAGGTAATGTGGATGTTGTGAAAGAAGAATCTCATTTCACAAGTGCAAGTGCACGAGTCCTAATCTGGGAGATCATGGTGTGCAATCGTGAATTACAGAAGATCAAGGAAGACATCAATGCTGTTGAAAAGATTCAAAAACATCATTGATGTTTTAGGCAGAATCTAAAACACCCCAAAATTATTCAAGTTTGTCTACACACAGTCTGTCAACATGTGCTATCTGCCATCACGGGATATCAATGTACGTGTTTTGTGGGTGCAACCCCTTCCTCACAACTAAAGTAGACGAGATCCCCCATGATGGGAGCACATGTTGACATTAGTCATAGGATCAGGAGGAAAATCCACATTTTGACTCCCAATTTATGTACATCTTCAAAACGTGGCTTTCACAGGGGTGACATCACCCCATCCGATGGAGGCAAGATCAACACAGTTTGGACATACAAATGGGTGATATTGACTTCACTTTGTTAAAGTTGAACTTTGTAAGTACTGTGTGAGTTGTGTATGTTTTATGGTTTTAAATATGCCTATTTAACCCAAAAAAGGCTATTTCTACTATCAAACATAAAAATGTTATACAACAGATATGTTGATTTGTTCAAAAACCCTTTTCTAAGGCACACGTGAATGTGCTCTGAGTAAAATGTTTTCTACTCAACAATGTGTGGCTTCTTTTTTCAATACTCAATACCAGTTTTTGGAGTAAGTTGGTGTTTACAGTGACAATGGGGTTATTTGCTAAAGGCAAATCAACTTGGCACTACAAGTGCAGTTTCAGTGCACTTGTAGTGCAAAGTGGATTTTCCTTTATTAAATACCCCCCACAGTGCTCTAAAATACTGAAAATTATGTGTTTTTTTTTTTTTAATTATTAATGCATTACATACATTAACAACAAAAACAATGTGTGTGTGTAGCAGACCCACAACATAATAGTTAGCTGAAGAAGAGATTGTCACCTCATGTATCAAATAAATTAAGTTTTCACTATTGAAGAAAATGCCCAAAAAGAAAAGCCCATTGGAGAACCTAGAAGACAGACAAAAAGAGACACAAGCAGTACATTAAATAAAATATTAAAATAAAAATGTATTTAAAAAATGTTTATCAAACATTTGCTGGCATATCAATGGCCCCCCTACCCGCAAAGTATTTCATATATTTTTGATGGACCTCACGGGTGCTTTGGGGAGGCAAGCCAGGACAGCTAGCTTCAAGTGCAGTCAGGGTTGTTGTTTGTTCTGGAAATCCGGCCTCAGGCCCAACTGAGGCCACATAGTTCGTAGAATTTCTCCTGAGAAGTTGTGCATAATGCAGCATGCTAGTATTATATGGTTTAGTTTATATTTGCCATGTTGATTGGCATCAGGAATAGGCGGGACCCAGTTGGCCAATATGCCAAAAGCATTCTCCACCACTCTTCTGGCTCTGGCCAGCCGGTAGTTAGAAACCCTCTGGTCCGGGGTGAGGGTCCTCATCGGGAATGGCCGCATCAGGTGATCACTCAGCCCAAATTCTTCATCAGCAACAAAGATGAATGGTAGACCAGCCACGTTGTCTTCCGGAGGTGGCAAGCCCAAGCCACCACTCTGGAGCCGTCTGTAGAACTCTGGGCAATAACTCCATCATCTGACATCCGGCTATTCCTCCCCACGTCCACATAGAGAAACTCATATGTCGCCGACACCACCGCCAACATCACTATACTATTAAATCCCTTATAGTTGTAATAGTATGACCCGAGTTGGTGTGTGGGACGATGTGGACGCGCTTCCCATCAATTGCCCCTCCACAGTTGGGAAAGTCCCACCGCTGGGCAAATTGGGAAGCCACAGTCTGCCATTCCTTTGGCGTTGAAGGAAACTGTGGAGTGAAACAAGAAAAAAAAATTTGTACTTTTGCACATAACATTGCAAGCAGATTAGACACAAACATTCTTGCCCAACATAAGTATAAAACATATATTTTAAGGAGTATTTAAAGACAAAAATATAAGGTCCACTTATCCGATTCCTCACCCCCTCTGATGGCCCATTGTAAAAATTTTAGGGTAGGGAAGATGTTTTGGACAGGTAACCCTCTCCACTTCATTGAGAGCTAAATGCATAAATAACGTGTTTTACTTTGGCCAGCCCCTACTTACTTACACTATTGGCAGCCCACTGGACAGGTAAGAAGTGTCATAATACAAAAATATAAATACACACTGTACAAATTGAAGCACATTTTTATATTCTGCAATTACCTATCATTATAATAGGAGAACAAAACTTTAAAGTGGTTGTAAAACCCTTACAAACCACTTTGACCTACAGGTAAGCCTACATTAAGGCTTACCTGTAGGTCCAAGAAATATCTCCTAAACCTACACGGTTTAGAAGATATTGGCCAAAATACAGGCACTGCTGTCTACGGCGCATGTGCCGTAGACAGCGGCGTGCAAGCGCACTGAGCGCTCCACTGTCAATGGCGATATGCCGTGAGTGGCGGCTCCCATGCGCATGTGCGGGAGTGACATCATCGCGGCTTTGTCGAATGACAGCGCTGGAGCAGCGAGACCCACCGAGAAGATGGAGGCTCCATACACAAGGGGACAGCAGTGACTTTGCTGGCTTCTGTGTCAGGTAAGTGACACATAATGGACTACTATGCGATGCATAGTAGTCCATATTGCTTTACCTTTGCAGGGAATCAAAGAGGAAGTAAACCCATCAGGGTTTACTTCCTCTTTAAAGAGTACCATTTGAAAGTATTTAGGCAGGCCCTTTCACTACATGCTTTGGTGAATTCATCCATAAATATGAACACAAAAGAGGTAGGTATAGTATGTATGGGTTTGGCAAAGTCAGCAGATAGAGTATCGGTAACGGTTGACTTAGCGGTTGGAGGGAGGGTTCCAAATGAGTTTGGGACCCCAAAAAAGCCTCTTGCACTCTGCCTGAATTTAAGGACAACAATAACATTTGTACACATTTTAGGGGGTGTTTAGGGTAAAGAACTAGAGGGTGACAAGTGTAAAAAGAGGCCTTAAGATCAGTCTGATTGAATATGGGAACACCTGATCTAATCACATACAGCTGTGTCCTTCTCAGTGCACTGCAGAACACAGACTGAGCATGGCAGAGGACAGCACCCAGCCCACACTCTCCTAAAGTGGACAGTAGCTATAAGCTAACCACTAATATACTACAGCATGGAGCTATGAGTCTTCTACGCCCCGACAAGTGCATTCCTCACGGTTGTGTTGGATATTCTTGAATTTGTTTCTGTGCTTTTTTTCTGATTAAATGTGATGTTTTCAAATCAATGTATTTATAATTTATTTGTGTTGCGTTCCATCGAGAGCTGATTTTAAAATTGTATTCAGGTTAACTACATTTGTTTATGTCTATTTGTATTAAAATACGTTTAGTACATTGTTGTCTAGATGGTTTTGTAACTAGAATGAAATGCAAACTTGATTCAGTGTAAAGAGAGGACACTCAGCAGCTATTTACACATCTGGATGCAGGAGCACTAGTGTCAGACATCAGAACAAACTTTTTAGGGTGTCCCACACAGGTGCTCCAGTGGATACTAGGGGTCTCTACATGTGTGAAACTTGACCAAAAAAGGTAAGTATTTCAGCTTTAGAAAGGGAAAAAAAAGAATGTCTTCAGCTTGGAACTCTGCCAAAACAGATAATTGTACGACACTTCCAAGCAATGTTTCATATTACTATTTCTAGCCTCAAATATCTGTGTGCTAAGTATACCTTTCTTTTAATTCACATAGGGGAGAAAAGACTCGGGACATGTGAGGACACCAGGAACCCCACTACTACTAAAGAAGGGGAACTCAGCACACCCCAATCTGAGGATGTGGAGGAAGGAAAGGTGTATGAAGTGGGTGAAATAGTGATCACAACAGGTCAGTGTCTGAGACCACAGCTTCAGGTAATAGATGTATGCCTGCATATTTATAATACATGGTGTGTTTTTTATTTTTATTTTAGGTAATGTGGATGTTGTGAAAGAAGAATCTCATTTCACAAGTGCAAGTGCACAAGTCCTAATCTGGGAGATCATGGTGTGAAATCGTGAATTACAGAAGATCAAGGAAGACATCAATGCTGTTGAAAAGACTCAAAAACATCATTGATGTTTTAGGCAGAATCTAAAACACCCCAAAATTATTCAAGTTTGTCAACACACAGTCTGTCAACATGTGCTATCTGCCATCACGGGATATCAATGTACGTGTTTTGTGGGTGCAACCCCTTCCTCACAACTAAAGTAGATGAGATCCCCCATGATGGGAGCACATGTTGACATTAGTCATAGGATCAGGAGGAAAATCCACATTTTGACTCCCAATTTATGTACATCTTCAAAATGTGGCTTTCACAGGGGTGGCATCACCCCATTCGATGGAGGTAAGATCAACACAGTTTGGACATACAAATGGGTGATATTGACTTCACTTTGTTAAAGTTGAACTTTGTAAGTACTGTGTGAGTTGTGTATGTTTTATGGTTTTAAATATGCCTATTTAAGGGGGGGCGTGGCCGGGATGTGAACGAGAGCAGACGTGTGACTGCTGAGCTCCGCTCCACCGCTTATCCTGCTTACTTCCAGCGCCGTTTCTACCATCACACAGCCTCTCCCCCTGACACCCTGGGGCGGAAGAAAACCTCCGGTACCCCGCAGCCCTCTCCGCAGCCCCCGGGAAGGCTCCGTTCGTCCGCAGCAGGTGAGGCCCGGTCCGCGGCGGCCATCTTCCCCACGAGGTCCCCCACCACCACGATGTCTGTCGGCTCTCAGGCCGCCGCTAATCCTCCTCCATCTCAGGCAGATTCCCACGCTGAGCTCCTGGCGGCGATCAAGGAGGGCAGGGATTCAGTGATGGTGAAGATTGATCACCTAGTGGCTGATGTAAGCCTAATTAGGCATGACATGGACAAATTTAGGGCCCTGTTTACAGAGGCCCTAGGCCGCATATCGCAGCTAGAGGACACCACCAGATCTGACTCCCGGGACCTCCGTGCATTACAGTTGCAAGTTAGAGCCTTGCAGGAGAAGTCCATAGATACTGAAAATAGGCTCAGGAGGAACAATATCCGTGTCATAGGCCTCCCCGAGAAGGCAGAGGGTGCGCGGCCTGCTGAATTCACAGAGGCTTTCCTGAAAACGCTCCTGGACCTGCCTGATCTGCCTCCCACATTCATAGTGGAGAGAGCGCACCGGCTCCCTCCAACTTCCCCTGTCCCCGGGGCTCCACCGCGGCCGTTTCTGCTTAGGTTGTTAAACTACAGACCGGGACAGGGTTTTGATGGCGGCTAGAGAAAAGCGAGATCTACTTTTTAATGGGGCCAAGATAATGCTTTTTCCTGACTACTCCCCAGAAGTGCAGCACCGTAGACGCTCCTTTACTGAGGTCAGGAAGCGCCTGCGAAATGAGGGCCTCAAGTTTAGTCTGCTGTATCCAAGCAAACTTCGGGTGATTGCTGATGATCGTGCACACTTTTTCATGGACCCAGAAGCTGCCATGTCCTGGCTGGATGGCCGCAGATGAGCTGCACCAAACTATGGATGCCACCTGCACCTTTACACTGCCTGGCACTCTGCTGCTTATTTGATTCCCCCCGCTGGATCCTTGCCAGGTGGCCGTTGCACCTGCTGACTCTCATCTTTCATCCTGCCTGAACACGGGGGATCGGAGTGCTGCCACCTACCATGTGCCTGCTCCGGCACCTACACCCCTGTGTCTTTCTTTTTCTTTTCCTGTACACCTGGCTGTGCTACCATTACTGATCTGTTGGGCACTTTTGCAGGAGCGGGCCTACTCAGCAGACTGCGGAAGACACACACACACTACTACAAGCAAGTACTGCCACCGCGGCGTGATTGACGCCCCCCCCACCCCCCCTCCCTGGTCCTTTTTTTACCCCCCTTCCCTGTCCCCCCCCCTCTTTTTTTTTTATATACTTTTTGTTTTTTGTTTTTCCCCCTTTCTGGTCAGTGGCCAACGCATCCTAACTTTGACTTGCTTCCTGGCCATGTGCCTTTGACCAGTGGTGCGAGGGGCGAACACTGACGGTGTAGGGTCCCAGTCGGGGGCGCTTATACCTGTTTGGTAGGACTTTCTTTTTGTTTGGGGACAAACTATTCCCGGACCCCCCCTCGTTTTTCTTTTTAGGGGGAGCGATGGGATATAGTAGGAAAGGCACTCCGTGCCTGGGTAGTTTGGAGCCTGTTTGGGTCTCCACAGTTCTATATGCAAATGCATATGTTTGTTTGTGTTTTATGTTGTGTCTCAGTGCTGACAGTATTATCTGCAATGTAATTATGATCTTGCTGCTTACAGGGTGCCCCTGGACAGGCCTCCCCAATACTCCTGCTCCCCCTTCCTTTATATGCCATATGGCTAGCCAGGTCTCGGATTCATTCACCGTCCTCTCCTGGAATGTTAGAGGCCTTAACTCTAAATTTAAGAGAGCTCTGCTCTTCCAATATTTAAAAACTCACTCCCCCCAGCTTATTCTCCTCCAGGAAACTCACCTTTCGGGGCAGCAAGGTCCTAACTCTTAAGAAACCCTGGATACAACGGGGTGTACATGCCACTTACTCCACTTACGCCAGGGGGGTATCAATTCTTATTCACAGGAATTTTCCATGTGTTATTGAAGAGGTCCACACGGACCCCCTGGGGAAGTTTGTGATTTTAGTGTTTACCCTATGTTCTCAAAGGTACATTATTATAAATCTCTATATTCCCCCCCCCCCCTTTTTCACCCGCATTACTGTATGATGTTTTAGACAAGATTTCACCTTTCTGTCCTGGGCGGGTGCTGGTGATGGGAGACTTCAATGCCACCCAGTCTCCAGACCTAGACAGGCCTTTGCCTGCTAAGAGGCAGTGTATGGAGCTCTCTGGATGGGCTCAGGCGGTTGGTTTGGTGGAGGTCTGGAGGTGGAAGCACCCTGACAAGAGGGCTTACTCCTGTTTTTCAGCTTCTTACAAGACAGCATCCCGGATTGATTTGGCTTTCTCCAACCCCGCACTGTTAGCGGACGTGTTGGAGGCATCCTATCTCCCCAGTGGATTGTCTGATCATTGCCCGCTGTCGGTGGTGCTCCGCTCCCCAGCCTCCCGTAACGCGGCACTTTGGCGGCTGGGTGCACACTGGGTTTCGCATCCTGACCTGTCCGACAAATTGCGGGATCAGCTGGCGGAATTTTGGGAGATGAATGTGGGGTCCTCTTCCCCTGCAAATGTCTGGGACGCTTTCAAAGCATATACCAGGGGCCAATATATTTCCTGTATTGCTGACATTAAGAAAAAACAGGCGAGTATGACTCTCTCACTGCAACAAGCTGTTGATAATTGTAATGCCACATACACGGCGGACCCAAACCCTACCAATGTTGACTTACTAATGGCAGCTCAGAGGGACTTGCAGCTACACCTGACGGAAATGACACGACTTGACACGTATAAGGGGAAGCAGCGGGTATTTGAACAAGGAGATAGAAATGGACGTTTGCTGGCGATGAGGGCTCAGCATGACCAACCCCTCACTCTGGTGTCTGCCTTGCAGACTCCGGATGGGGACACCGTGACCTCCCCCTTGGATATACTGCAGACTTTCAGCACCTTTTATGAAAAGTTGTACTCCTCAGGCCTCGAGTCACTCCATACTTTGTTGGACCAGTTGGCGCTGGGATGGCTCTCTGACTCAGAGAGGGAGACTCTGGTCCAACCTTTTACGGCGCTGGAGGTCCTGGGGGTCATTAGTTCTTTTCCCCCGGGTAAGGCTCCGGGGCCTGATGGACTTCCGATGGCCTTTTACAAGACCCACGGGGCTCTTCTGGCGCCTCTACTGGCTCAGCTCTATACTACCTGTCTGACTGCTGGTGAATTGCCTGCTTCCATGTACCATGCCCACTTAACATTGATTCACAAGGCCCCTAGGGACCCCACCTCCTGTGCTTCCTATAGGCCCATAGCCTTACTAAATTCTGACTTTAAAATATTGACCAAGCTCCTGGCCCGTAGGCTTTATCCCATGCTCCCCTCGGTGATAGACTCTGACCAGACTGGTTTCATGCCCCGTAGATCTACGGATATTAACCTCAGGAGACTCTTTACTAACATTCACGCCCACCATTTAAATGTGGGAACCCGGGTGGTGGCCTCCTTGGATGTCGAAAAGGCCTGCGACACGGTGGAATGGCCTTTTTTATGGGGAACCCTGCGGAAAATGGGCTTCCCTTTACTGTTTATTAATTGGCTTCAGGTGATTTATAAGAGCCCGACTTCGTCGGTTCAGTTGGGGGGAGCCCTTTCCGCCCCCTTCAGGCTTTTTAGGGGGACCAGGCAGGGCTGCCCTCTCTCTCCGGCTCTGTTTGCCCTTGCGATCGAACCTGTGGCGGAGGCACTGCGTGTCTCACCCCGGGTGTCAGGATTGCGTATTGGGCAGCTGGAGGAGAGGGTGGCCCTGTACGCAGATGACATGCTGCTCTTTCTAAATGATGCTGGTCCTGCACTGAGGGGGGTGTTGGATGTGCTGGATACTTATGCAGGGGTCACTGGTCTCAGGGTGAACTGGTCCAAATCTCTTCTGTTTCCAATTGATCAGGGGGCAAGGGCCACTTCGCTCTCGGACAACCCCCTTGTCTGGGTTGACTCATTTAAGTATTTGGGGGTTCAGGTATCTCACTTGGCGTCGGATTACCTCAAACTAAATCTTACCCCCGTTTTTTTGGATATTCAGGCTAAGCTTAAATCATGGAGTAACCTGCCATTATCGCTCTGGGGGGCGTGTAAATCTCCTTAAAATGAAGGTCATCCCCAGACTTACTTACCTGTTTCGTCACTCCCTGCAGTGGTTGCCTAAGTCGTTTTTCACAAAACTGAACCAGATTTTCTCCTCCTTTATTTGGGGCTCCTCGTCACCCAGATACCGCTTGACCACTTTGATGAGACCACGGACACAGGGGGGTATGGCTTTCCCAGACTGTTACAAATACTATCTGTCCGCACAGCTGGTTACGGTAGCCTGGTGGCTGCAGCCGGACCAAACAAACTCCTCCACTGTTCTGGAGGCTTCGGTTCTGGGTTCGTTGGAGGCCCTCCAGCTTCTAATCTACCGAGGCCTTCGGGCTCCCTATTCTTTGACTCCCTCCATGATCGCTACCCTGCGAGCATGGCGGGCGGGGCTGGCCCTGGAGGGACGTGGACGCACTGATGTGTCCCCGAATGCCCCACTGTGGCTGAATCCTGGCCTGTCTCACCTATACCAGATCCCTGACCCCTGCGCATGGACTAGGCACGGGATTAAGCTTATGTTGCATGTTGTGGAGCAGGGCTCTATACTCCCCTTTACCAGCCTGATCCCCATGTACAATGTGCCTGGCCACTATCTATTCAGATACCTTCAACTGGTCCACGCGTTCACAGCGCAATTCCCAAATTCCTCCTGCAATTTGGCACAATCGAAACTGGAACACACACTCAGGGCCGACTGCGACAGGAAACCTACTTCAGTTTTATACTCCCATCTCATAAATGTGTCGCTGCCGGCTCTTGACAAGCTTTGGACCAGGTGGCGGACTGACATCCCCTCACTAGACACAGATGACTGGGATGATGTTTGGGACCTTCCTTTTAACTCCCTGGTCTCTATTAGGGACTGCCTTGTGCAATTTAAAATTGTACACCGGGCCTACTACACCCCGTACAGACTCCATAGGATGAACCCTGCGCACTCTCCGAGCTGTTGGCGGTGTGGGGCCTCTCCTGGGGACTTCTCACACATTTTCTGGCAGTGCCCGAGGGTCCAGCAGTACTGGGAGTCAGTGTTACATCTGATCAGAAAGGTCACCATGACTACGGTGCCTTTGGCCATGGAGGTCTGCATACTGGGACTCATCGAGCCCGTGGTGCAGTCCACCACCAAACGCACGATGACTGGCCTGCTGCTCTTTTATGCTCGTAAGAATATTGCTATGCACTGGAAAAAGGCAGAACCCCCATCCGTGGTGCAATGGAAGCGCCTGGTGAATAACAGTCTTCCCCTGTACAAAGATACTTACCTCCATCGGGGATGTCAAAAGAAGTATGATAAGGTCTGGCATGCTTGGGTAGCTGACCCCGAAACAGCTTAGATGGGGATAGTGACTGTGGCTGCGGGGGGGGGAAATGGTACGATTGTTCTGTTATGTTCTATTTCTGCTCCCCTCCCCCCTTCGTGCCCTTAGGAGCTGTCCTTTTCTTTTATGGAACCAGATGGGGGATCGTTTATACTGGCCGAGGGCATTGGGGCCGCCAGCGGAGCACCCTTTTTACTGTGAAATGCTGAAATATTATGTTGCATTGTATATTTCTGTGTCATTGAACGGCTCTTGTATACTGTGAGCACTGTCGTTATAAGTATTGTTTGTTATGAAACTCTTAATAAACATATAAAAAAAAAAAAAAAAAAAAAGAACTGGAAAGGTTAGGTGGTCAAAATGGGAAATAATTTAAAGATACATAATATGAGGAGAATAATACGATTCTTGTATTATTATTTCTCATAAGAACTAGCTTTAAGGGAGCGGTTGAACATACTTGTCTTCAAGTGTTATGAACTATTAATAAAGCTTTTCTTATTGAAGGGAAGACAATCCATTTTTATGTCATTATTAGTCAGAATGAGGTTTTTTGTTTTGTTTTTACAAAACAGGTTTCTAAAAAGTAACCTACTTCAACGTCCCACACCCCCACCTTTGTAACTGTATTTTCTGAACTTGCCTTTTCTTTTTTGTATTAAAAAAAAAAATGTTTTAAAAAAAAATATGCCTATTTAACCCAAAAAAGGCTATTTCTACTATCAAACATAAAAATGTTATACAACAGATATGTTGATTTGTTCAAAAACCCTTTTCTAAGGCGCACGTGAATGTGCTCTGAGTAAAATGTTTTCTACTCAACAATGTGTGGCTTCTTTTTTCTATGCTCAATACCAGTTTTTGGAGTAAGTTGGTGTTTACAGTGACAATGGGGGTTATTTGCTAGAGGCAAATCCACTTGGCACTACAAGTGCAGTTTCAGTGCACTTTGACCTACAGGTAAGCCTAGATTAAGGCTTACCTGTAGGTCCAAGAAATATCTCCTAAACCTACACGGTTTAGGAGATATTTGCCAAAACACAGGCACCGCTGTGTACGGCGCATTCGCCGTAGACAGCGGGGAGCAAGAGCACTCAGCGCTCCGCTGTCAACGGCGATATGCCGCGAGTGGCGGCTCCCGTGTGCATGCGCGGGAGTGACATGATCGCGGCTTCGTCGAATGACAGCGCTGGAGCAGCGAGACCCACGAGAAGATGGAGGCTCCATACACAAGGGGACAGCGGTGACTTCGCTGGCTCCTGTGTCAGGTAAGTGACACATAATGGACTACTATGCGATGCATAGTAGTCCATTATGCTTTACCTTTGCAGGGAATCAAAGAGGAAGTAAACCCATCAGGGTTTACTTCCTCTTTAAAGAGTACCATTTAGGCAGGCCCTTTCACTACATGCTTTGGTGAATTCATCCATAAATATGAACACAAAGAGGTAGGTATAGTGTGTATGGGTTTGGCAAAGTCAGCAGATAGAGTATCGGTATCGGTTGACTTAGCGGTTGGAGGGAGGGAGGGTTCCAAATGAGTTTGGGACCCCAAAAAAGCCTTTTGCACTCTGCCTGAATTTAAGGACAACAATAACATTTGTATACATTTTAGGGGGTGTTTAGGGTAAAGCACTACTATGGAGCGGACAATATACATTGTTAAGTGACTGGGCTATGTGTGTATGGGCCCAGGATAGCAGGCTGGGGAGTTTAGTAAAGGCAAACATGCATGAAGGACAAAAAAGGAGCATTATAAACTTCCAGCATGCATGAGGACAAAGAGTACATTCACAGCATATTGTAATCATGGTAATTAGGGAATGATTAAAGAAATACAATACATTAGCAAACATTAAATACATAGAATGTGATGTTAAAGGAGAAAACTTACCCTAATATAGTCCTTCTGCAGGACCTGAATGATGACAGAACAGGTCTCTGGAATAATGATCCCCAGAGCCTGGGGGGAGATGCCTGTCGAGAACTTAAAGTCCTTAGACTTCTCCCCGTCGCCAAGTACCGCAACGTAGCGACTAGACTCTGTTCAGGAGTGATGGCTTGCCACATGCATGTGCCCTGCTTCGTAATATAAGGGGACAGCAAAGCCAACAAATGGTGAAAAACAGGGGTCCATCATCCGGAGATAATTCCTGAAATCATCAGGATTACGCTGAAGCAACCAATTCTTCATCCATGAACTCCTCTCCGCCCTGTTCATGGACTGGGCTTGGGTCAAAGTAAGAACACCAACACCAAACCCCCGCATAGCATGAACTCTACGATGAGTACATACCCGCAACATGGATAGTTGAGGCAGAACGAACTAACAGAACGCACTGAAAATCAGAAAGGCCTAAGAAGAGCGAGCTGAAAATCAGAAACAAGCGGACAAGAACGCACTGAAAATCAAATATGTACTATAAATAGCACGCACTGAAAACCAGATGCGAACTGACTACACGCACTGAAAACCAGATACGATCCCACAAGCACAAACTGAAGAGCAGTAATGATCGGAAAAGCACAAGGTTGAAAAGCACGAATCGTCTCTCACAAAACTTCTACTAACACGAGATTAGCAGAAGGAGCCCAAAGGGTGGCACGCTTGGTATTGAACTTCCCTTTTCTAGTGCCGTCGTACGCGTTGTACGTCAGCGCGTTCTTGGCGATTGGAATTTCCGACAACATTTGTGCAACCATGTGTATACAACACAAGCTTGAGACAACATCCGTCAGATATAAAAGCAGGATTTTATTGTCGGAATGTCCGATCGTGTGTACGCGGCATTACAAGAAATGTTTTGAACTGTCATGAATTGATTAAATTCATAACAGCTATGATTTACTATTGTGTGCTGTGATTGACTAACAGCTATCACATGGTACAGGGTGATTTGATTGTCCCAGGTACCATGTGATAGCTGTGGGCCAATCACAGCATCATTATAGGATACACAGCTGTTATGAATGGACTGTAACTGACACTGCACTATACTGACACATTATACTCACACTACACTATACTGACACACTGTACTCCCATTATACTAACACTCTAAACCCAGATAAGTGTGTAAGCGGTAAGGATGAGCCGAACACCCCCCTGTTCAGTTCGCACCAGAACCTGCGAACAGACCTAAACTTTGTGTGAACTTTAGAACCCTATTAAAGTCTATGGAACTCAAACAATCACAATCTAAAGTGCTAATTTTAAAGGCTAATATGCAAGTTACTGTCCTAAAAAGTGTTTGGGGGCCTGGGTACTGCCCCAGGGGACATGAATCAATGCAAAAAAAAGTTTTAAAAACGGCCGCAGTGATTTTAATAATGATTAAAGTGAAACAATAAAAGTATAATATTCCTTTAAATTTCATACCTGGGGGGTGTCTATAGTATGCCTGTGAAGGGGCGCATGTTTCCCGTGCTTAGAACTGTCCCTGCACAAAGTGTCATTTGTGCAGGAAAAAAAGTCTTTTAAAATCACTTGCGGCTATATTGTCGGCTCCTGTTATACAGAGAACACTCAATGAGCGGTCTCTGTATTAGCCGACAATTCATTCATTGATTTAAAAAAAAGTGTGGGGGTTCCCCTAAATTCAATTACCAGGCCCTTCAGGTCTGGTATGGATATTAAGGGGAACCCCGTGTCAAATAAAAAAAAAACATTTTGACGTGGGGGTCCCCCTAAAAATCCATACCAGACCCTTTATCCGAGTACGCAACCTGGCAGGCCGCAGGAAAAGAGGACGACCCTGAGCGGTGGTTGTGGGGGTCTACGGGCGGGGGGCTTATCAGAATCTGGAAGCCCCCTTTAACAAGGGGACCCCCAGATCCCGCCCCCCCCTGTTTGAAATGGTAAGGGGGTACAAAAGTACCCCTACCATTTCACAAAGAAAGTGTAAAAATGGTTAAATAAGACAAACACACTTTTGAAAAATTCCTTTATTAACCACTTTCAGACCGGACCATTTTGCTGGTAAATGACCAGAGGTCTTTTTACAATTTGGCACTGCGCTGCTTTAACTGGTAATTGCGCGGTCATGCAATGTTGTACCCAAACAAAATTTGCGTCCTTTTCTTCCCACAAATAGAGCTTTCTTTTGATGGTATTTGATTGCCTCTGCGATTTTTATTTTTTGCGATATAAACGTAAAAAGACCGAAAATTTTGAAAAAAAATGATATTTTCTACTTTTTGTTATTAGAAAAATCCAATAAACTCAATTTTAGTCATACATTTAGGCCAAAATGTATTCAGCCACATGTCTTTGGTAAAAAAAAAGTCAATAATTGTATATTTATTGGTTTGCGCAAAAGTTGTCACATCTACAAACTAAGGTACGTTTTCTGGAATTTACGCAGCTTTTAGTTTACGACTGCCTATCTCAATTCTTGAGGTGCTAAAATGGCAGGGCAGTACAAAACCCCCCCAAATGACCCCATTTTAGAAAGTAGACACCCTAAGGAAATTGATAAGTGGCATGTTGAGCCCATTGAATATTTTATTTTTTTGCCTCAAGCGATTGAATAATGACAAAAAAAAAATTTATTTATTTTTTTTACACAAAGTTGTCACTAAATGATATATTGCTCACACATGCTATGGGCATATGTGAAATGACACCCCAAAATAAATTCTGCTGCTTCTCCTGAGTACGGGGATACCACATATGTGGGACTTTTTGGGAGCCTAGCCGCGTACGGGGCCCCGAAAACCAAGCACCGCCTTCAGGCTTTCTAAGGGCGTAAATTTTTGATTTCACTTCTCACTACCTATTACAGTTTTGAAGGCCATAAAATGCCAAGATGGCACAAAACCCCCACAAATGACCCCATTTTAGAAAGTAGACACCCCAAGCTATTTGCTGAGAGGCATTTTGAGTCCATGGAATATTTTATATTTTGCCACAAGTTGCGGGAAAATTACAAACTTTAATTTTTTTTTTTTTTTTTTTTCACAAAGTTGTCACTAAATGATATATTGCTCACACATGCTATGGGCATATGTGAAATGACACCCCAAAATAAATTCTGCTGCTTCTCCTGAGTACGGGGATACCACATATGTGGGACTTTTTGGGAGCCTAGCCGCGTACGGGGCCCCGAAAACCAAGAACCGCCTTCAGGTTTTCTAAGGGCGTAAATATTTGACTTCACTCCTCACTACCTATTACAGTTTTGAAGGCCATAAAATGCCAAGATGGCACAAAACCCCCACAAATGACCCCATTTTAGAAAGTAGACACCCCAAGCTATTTGCTGAGAGGCATGTTGAGTCCATGGAATATTTTATATTTTGCCACAAGTTGCGGGAAAATTACAAACTTTTTTTTTTTTTTTTTTTTCACAAAGTTGTCACTAAATGATATATTGCTCACGCATGCCATGGGCATATGTGAAATGACACCCCAAAATAAATTCTGCTGCTTCTCCTGAGTATGGGGATACCACATATGTGGGACTTTTTGGGAGCCTAGCTGCGTACGGGGGGCCCCGAAAACCAAGCACCGCCTTCAGGCTTTCTAAGGGCGTTACAGTTTTGAAGGCCATAAAATGCCAAGATGGCACAAACCCCCCCCAAATGACCCCATTTTGGAAAATTTAGGGGTACACTAGTGAGACTAGGTAATAAATGGCGGGTGCCCTGAAACTATAAAAAAATAACTAACCAACCAGCGTCACCTGTAACAGTTATATGGTGATCACTGGTGAAAGGGTTAACTAGGGGGCAATCAGGGGGCTTTATGCGGTAGTATATGGGGGTCCCTGGCGCTATAAAAAGCTGCGGCGAACCTAAATACCTACCTGCCTAACTAGCGTCACCTGTGACACTAATACAGCGATCAGAAAAACGATCGCTTATTAGGCTGGGTTCACACTGGAGCGATGCGGGAACGCCACGAATCCGCGGCGGGTTCCCGCATCGCATGCCTCCCGGCGGCAGTTCACACTGCCCTATGCGAACTGCTGGGAGTGTCAGTGAAATGTTAATGACACCCCCAGATCAGTTCGCATATCGCAGTGCGATCTGCAAACTCTGATCGCATGGTGTGAACACCCATGCGATCCGATTCTGCTGCGGGCCAAAAAAAGGGTCCCGTGCGAATTTGCCGCGGGTGCGGCGGGTGCGATGCGAATTCAGCCATACTATCTGTATGGCTGAACTCGAATCGCACAGAGATCGGATGTGATTTGCACTGCAGTGCGGTGCGAATCACATTCGTTCTCATAAACCGCTGCAATGTGAACCCAGCCTTAGTTACACTGGCGACGGGGGGTGATCACGGGGTTAAACCTTTATTGGGGGGGTTAGGGGGGTACATTAGAACTAAAGGGGGCTAACCCTAACTGCCCTAACAGTTATTACAGTCACAAATGACACCAATGCAAAAAAAAATAAAAAATGACATTGGTGTCACTGTGACTGGGGGGGGCAGGGGTAATTGGGGGGGTGATCGGGGGGGTGTGAGTGTGCCTGGCATGTTCTACTGTGTAGTGTCGTGTTGGTGCAACTCACCGATCCTCTCTCCTCGGTGTCGGAACGAAAAATACCGACACGGAGGAGAGATTACATCACTTCCTCTCCTGTGTTTACATTACAGGAGAGGAAGTGATGTCACGGAGCATTTTCATTCGTCGGGAGCGATCGCGAGGGGGTGGCCATGGATCGCTCCCGAACGAATACCGACCGCCGCAGGCACCGGGCGGGGGCCCGATCGGGCCCCCGACCCGCGGGCAGGCAAGGACGTACATGTAAGCCCTTATGCCTGCCCGTGCCATTCTGTCGACGTACATCGTCGTGCGGCGGTCGGGAAGTGGATAAAAATAAAAAAAAGATTCCAGCGGTGCTAATCCACTCTTGCTATCCAGCGATGGATGATCATATCCAGCGACGGGGATCTCTCAGTCCAGCGCTGTCCATACATCCGTCTTCTGTCTCCACTGCGGAGACACTGCAGGGATCCCAGCGCTGACGTTACTTATATTAGGATGGCAGGGCCATCCGTCACCTGACCCTGCCCTCTCTGACGCTGGTGAGGAAAGCTATGGGGTTCACCAGTTATGTATAGGTGACCCTGCCCCCCTCTGATGTAACGCAGGTTTCCGTTACATCAGAGGGGGCGGGGTCACCCATACGTCATAAGGGAATCTCTGGCTCCCCTCACCAGCGTCAGAGGGGGCGGGGTCAGGTGACGGGTGGCCCCGCCCTCCTAATATAAGAAACGTCAGCACTGGGATCCCGCAGTGTCTCCGCAGTGGAGACAGAAGACGGATGTATGGACAGCGCTGGACTGAGAGATCCCCCGTCGCTGGATATGATCATCCATCGCTGGATAGCAAGAGTGGATTATCACCGTTGGAATATTTTTTTTATATTTTTATTTTTAATAAAGGAATTTTTCAAAAGTGTGTTTGTCTTATTTAACCATTTTTACACTTTCTGTGTGAAATGGTAGGGGTACTTTTGTACCCCCTTACCATTTCAAACAGGGGGGGACGGGATCTGGGGGTCCCCTTGTTAAAGGGGGCTTCCAGATTCTGATAAGCCCCCCACCCGCAGACCCCCACAACCACCGCTCAGGGTTGTGGGGATGAGTCCCTCTTTCCACATCAACATGGGGACATGGTGCTTTGAGGGGTCACAGACCCCCGAAGCATCCTCCCAATGTTGAGGGCATTTGGCCTGGTACGGTTCAGGAGGGGGGGCGCTCTCTCTTCCCCCCTCTTTTTCTGCGGCCTGCCAGGTTGCGTGGTTGGATAAAGGTTCTGGTATGGATATTTAGGGGGACCCCTAGGTCAAATTTTTTTTATTTGACACGGGGTTCCCCTTAATATCCATACTAGACCTGAAGGGCCTGGTAATTGAATTTAGGGGAACCCCCACGCTTTTTTTTTAAATCAATGAATGAATTGTCGGCTAATACAGAGAACACTCATTGATAGGGATGAGCTTCATGTTCGAGTCGAACATATGTTCGACTGGAACATCGGCTGTTCGCCTGTTCGGCGAATTCCGAACGTTATGGACCGTTCGCACCAAATTCGTGTGGCGCTCACGGTGCACAATGCACTGCGTCATCGCAGTGCATTGCTGGCTCATGATTGGCCAAGCATGCACTGTGGCCCCGCATGCTTGGCCAATCACAGCGCCAGCAGCGAGGAGAGCCATGATTGGCCACAGGCAGGATGCCTGTGGCCAATCATAGCTCAGGCTGTGTAGTACATGCCCAACACTATACAAGGCCGCCAGCGCGGCGGCCTAGTGTAGTGTGTTGGCGTCTGAAGCAGTTAGTGGGTGTTCTGTGTACCTTCAACACAGTACACACCGATCGTTATCGGCCGATTTTCGATCTTGCTCTTCTGTAGTGGTTGTTGTCTGTGTGCCCTGACCGCAGTATACACCGCTATATTCACATCACCTATATAGCTAGTGATCTATCTTTTATAATAGAGCTTGCAGTCAGTAGTGTTAGGAGCTTGTGCGTGCTGTCTGCGTGCTCTGTACCCAGTACACACCGCTATATCCACCTACATAGCTCTTCTCTATTTGAGCCCACTTGCCATCTGCACGAGTTATTGGAAGTTGTGTGTGCCTCCAGCACAGCACAGTATACATCTGTATATACCCCTTTATCTCTGGTGTTCTATAATAAAGGCATCTGCAGGAATTAGTGGGTTTTTTGTGCCTCCAGCACAATATACACCTGTATCTACCCTTTATTGCTGTTCTCTAATAGAGGCATCTGCAGGGCTTAGTGGGTGTTGTGTGACTCAATTACAGTATACCCCTTCATCCTCCTCATCCTCTCTCACCCAGGCTCAGGGTACTAGCAAAGCAGCTGCCAACGCATCGTCTTCCCTCCTCTCAATGTCATCATCAGTGACTCCTTCCCTAGACCCACCACGTCCTCCTGAGGAGTCTCCTGAACTCTTTGAGCACAGTGTTGGGTACATGCTCCAGGAGGATGCCCAGTGTTTTGTGGGCACTGATGATGACACTCAGCTAAAGGAAGGCAGCACAGAGAGAGGGGATGCTCAAGAAGGACAGCAATCTGGCAGTCATGTTCCACAAGCTGCAGCATACTGCCAGGTTTGCTACAGCGATGAAGAGGGAGGGGATGATGAGGGCACTGACTCCACGTGGGTGCCTGGTAGGAGAGAGGAGGAGGAGGAGGAGGCACATGTCCAACGAGGCAGGATGCCCTCCGGGGGCCAGCTTAGGGGCAGCACACCGACTGAATCACACCGCAGAGCTCCGCCTGTGCAGGGCGCTGCCTCTGCGTGTTATTCTAAAAGTTCTTTGGTGTGGGCCTTTTTTGAGACGAGTGCATCAGATCGCACCGCTGCTATTTGCAACATATGTCTCAAGCGTATTTCGCGTGGCCAAAACATCAGCCGCTTGGGGACCACATGCTTGACCAGACATATGTTGACCTGCCATGCAGGTCGTTGGCAAGCATACCTCAAAGACCCACACCAAAGAACAAAGCGGACCTCTCCTTGCTCCTCATCAGCTGGCATCTCCAACCCCACTAGACCTTCAGTCCTCTCTGAAACCTGCTCTGAGAGGAATGAAGGTGTAGAATTAGGTGTGTCACAGCCAAGTGCTTCCGGGAACTCTGCTAGCGGTACACCCACATCCGATTATAGCAGGCAAATGTCCCTGCCCCAGCTGCTGGACCGGCGAAAGAAGTTCACTCCCAGCCATCCACATGCCCAGCGGTTGAATGCTAGCTTGGCTAAATTGCTAGCACTTCAACTGCTGCCTTTTCAGTTGGTAGACTCGGCCCCCTTCTGTGAGTTTGTACAATGTGCGGTTCCTCAGTGGCAGGTCCCCAAACGCCACTTTTTCTCACGGAAGGCGATTCCGGCTCTCTACCGGCATGTGGAAGGCAATGTCCTTGCCTCGCTGGACAGGGCGGTCAGCGGTAAGGTGCATATTAACGCTGACTCATGGTCCAGCAGGCATGGACAGGGACGTTACCTGTCTTTCACGGCCCATTGGGTCACTCTTCTGGCAGCTGGGAAGGATGCAGGACAAGGTGCAGTAGTGTTGGAGGTTGTTCCGCCACCACGCCTCCAAAATGCTACTATTGGTTGTGACACACCTCTCTCCTCCACCCCTCCTCTTCTTCTTCCTCCATGGCCTCTTCCAGTGCTTTGTCCTCAGAACCAGCGGTGCTCCGTAGGCGTTCCAGGGGCTACGCAAGTACGCAGGCAAAACAATGCCATGCCATGCTTGCGCTGGTTTGTTTGGGGGACAGGAGCCACACTGGGGCGGATGTTTTGTCAGCTCTGCAGGGGCAGGCCGAGAGGTGGTTGACGCCACGCCAGCTTAAGCCAGGAATGGTGGTTTGTGACAATGGCACCAACCTCCTCTCCGCCCTCCGACAGGGACAACTGACCCATGTGCCCTGTGTAGCTCACGTCCTTAACCCGGTGGTGCAGCGGTTCTTGGGCAGGTACCCCGGCTTACAGGATGTACTGAAGCAGGCCAGGAAAGCCTGTGTGCATTTCCGCCGATCATTTAATGCCTGTGCTCGGCTGGCTGAGCTCCAAAAGGAGTTGAACCTGCCCAAGAACCGCCTTATATGTGACATGCCCACCAGGTGGAACTCAACGTTGGCCATGCTGCAGCGGCTGCACACGCAGCAGAGGGCCATCAATGAGTACCTGTGCGACTACGGCACCAGGACAGGGTCAGGGGAGCTCGTTTTTTTCTCACCACGCCAGTGGGGCATGATCAGGGATGCATGCACTGTCCTGTCACCGTTTGAGGAGGCCACAAGGATAGTCAGCAGTGACAGTGCATGCATCAGTGACACTGTACCTCTTGTCCACCTCTTGGAGCATACGCTGCGTGGAATAATGGACAGGGCACTTGAGGCAGAACAGAGGCAGGAAGAGGAGGACTTCCTTGCCTCTCAAGGCCCCCTTTATCCAGACAGTGTTCCTGCTGTGCCACCCATCACACAGGAAGAGGATGAGGAGGTGGAAGAGGAGGAGGAGGATGATTGTGCATGGAGGTGGAGGCTTGCACTCAGCATCAGCAGCAGCAGCAGCAGCAGCAGCAGCAGCAGTCTTGTAGGAATGATTTACAGTCCCAAGAAACACGTGGACTTGTACGTGGCTGGGAGGAGGTAGCTGCGGATCATGTTGCCCTTAGTGACCCAGGGGACTCCGGACCGAATGCCTAAGGGTAAGGTTGCCGACCTTATATTGCCGTCGCAGAGGGAGCAGAGGATGAGACATCTCCGGGAGGCCTTGCAGAAAGGTCTGTGCAACGCGTTCCCAGAGACTGGGAGGTTACAAACTCCTGGTCCTGGACAACCTGTTGCTGAGGCATCGGTCAGAAGGAGCGGTGGAGAAGGTGGCTGTCTGACTGATGCTTTCAGACAATTTTTTAGTCCGCAGCCCCAAGGTATGATCGGTTCCAGCAACGATCGCCAGCGTCTGATTTACATGGTGCAGGAATACCTAAGGGCAAGGTCAGACTTGGACACCTTTCCCACCGAAAATCCTCTGGCTTACTGGGTCTTGAGGATGGATCACTGGCCAGAGCTTGCACGGTATGCAATCGAGCTACTGGCCTGTCCTGCATCCAGCATTCTTTTGGAACGCACCTTCAGTGCTGCTGGTGGCTTTGTTACCGATCACAGTGTGTGCCTGTCCACCGAATCAGTTGATCGACTGACCTTCATCAAGATGAATCAGTCTTGGATCACCCACAGCTACCAAGCACCTGAAGCAAATGTAACAGAATAATTTTTTTTGAAATATCACATCCCTTCAAGACTGCCTATGCTGATGCTGAGTGACTGTCCTGTTATGTTGATTGTCTATCCTCTTCCTCCTCCGCTGATATGTTGGAAGAACATTTCTGGTTCTGGGTGATGCCATCAGCCTAATTTTTCTGCCCCTGTTTAACAGGGGCGTTTAAGTACAATTTTTGATGCAATGCTTTGCAGCAGAGCTAATTCCTGCAATAAAACTAGAGTATATGGGAGAGGTTGCAGTGTCGTGGCACCAGCACCAGTGCCTAAGGCCCAATTTTTCTGCCCCTGTTTAACAGGGACATGTAATTACAATTCTTGATATAATATTTCACAGGAGGGCCCGTTCCTGTGCCCACCCAGAGTAACTGTGAGGACTTATAGTGTTGTGGCACCAGCACCACAACCACCAAAGGTCAATTTTTCTACCACTGTTCAACAATGGCATGTAATTACAATTCTTGATATAATCGTTCACAGCAGGGCGCTCCAGTGCCCAGCAAGAGTCACTTTGAGGGCTTATAATGTTGTGGCAAAACCAAAACCTTGTTCCGCCATTTCTGCAGAGCATATAGGGCAGGCCCCTACTTTCAAACATCCAACTTACAAAAATCTCCTACTTGCAAACGGAAGGAGACAACAGCAAGTGAGATGAGAAAAGATGGACGACAAAACAAATTATACAGGGGTGATAACCCTTCCCTATGTTCTCCAAAAAGCTTAAAAATCGTTTTTTTGACTGGAGCTACATTTTAAAAATGTACCAGTTGCAAATTACAAACAGATTCAACTTAACACAACAAACCTACACAGTCCCTGTCTTGTTTGCACCGCCTGTATACTGCTGTTCTGAGTATATAGGGCCTGGGGGCCACACGCATTTCCTTTTTTTAATATGGGTACAGGGTTCCCCTTGATATGCGTACAAGACCCAAAGGGGCTGGTAATGGGCAGGGAGGGCTACCCATGCCATTTTTCTCAATGGTTTTCAACCATATTGCAGGAACCAGATATAACATTAAAACTGCAAGCAGTTTTCAATGATGTTATTTCTGTTTAATGTCATTTTGTGCAGGGACTGTTCTAAACACGGGAAACACGTGGCACTTCACAGGCATACTACAGACACCCCCCAGGCACCATGTTTAAAGGAATATTTCACTTTTTTTCACTTTAATCATCATTAAAATCAGTGCTCCCGCCAAAACTGCCATTTTTAAAAACATTTTAGGCATTGACCCATGTCCCCTGGGGCAGGGGCCAGGTCCCCAAACCCTTTTTAGGACAGTATCTTGCATATTAGCCGTTAAAATTAGCACTTTTAATTTCGAACGTTCGAGTCCCATAGACGTCAATGGGGTTCTAAAGTTCGTTCGAATTTGGGGTCCGTTCGAAAGTTCTGGTGCAAACCGAACCGGGGGGTGTTCGACTCATCCCTACTCATTGAGTGTTCTCTGTATTACAGGAGCCGA